>NC_056727.1:911857979-911935479 GCF_019279795.1 Protopterus annectens | reverse complement strand
CAATCATGCATGTGTGGACGTGACAGACAATAGGTTAACTGGGACACACAGGCAGATGCTACCTACAGCATGTGTCACACACCTTGCTGCCCTGAAAGGCATACATTCATAGCAGGTTGTGGACAGTGGCATTATACTTGGAACAGTGGCATGTGCAAGCATAATGTGTGAGCCACATTGTGTAATGGTACTGAGGTGCAGGTGTCAAGATGACCTCTCCCAGCTGTGTTAGTAGTTGTCATTATCAGCAGGACTGCTACACTAAGTATATCTCACATTGGTTATATACAGAATGTCTGCCGCTGTCCGTCACCTTACATGCGGCATTTTCTACCAAGCACATTACTGCCACTCGCAGTGATGTCATGGTATGAGTGGCAACTGCTAGACCAAAACAATGAGCCAATGTCCTGCTGTTATTATGAGGTTGTCCAGTGTCTGTCATTCTGGGCTGCCATGACTGAACGACAAGCCTTCAACACAGAGCACATGCATCCATGTTTCAAGTGAGTATGGATAATACCTAGGTCGCATATACCCATATAGTCACATTCCAAGGCAAATGTCCTTCACACAGAAGTAACACTCTGACACCTACAAGACAAATGCATTGGATGCTTATGCTAACCAGTGCTGGATGTGTGGCTTTTGTAATCCATTTGCTCAATGTAGAACCCACAATGAGGAATACTGACATATGTGCAGTGAGGAACACCTGGCTGAAGGCTCTGTAGTGCACAATTGCACTACCACCATATAACTCTGATCCAGACATGTGGGCCATAGCACTGGTATAGGCCATTCCAGATGGTGGTCTCCATATATTCATAAAGGCTACTCACATGTAAAGACCATTACTCTGACATAACTCATCACAGATGAGTCAGGTACAGGTGACAGTGGCAAATGCTGCATTCTAGGTTGTATCCTCATATACATCCACCACCTTGTCCCCAGACTACCAACACACATCCATATGTGGTATGACATAGTATGGTAGACCACCAGATAACCTTTGATTGGTGGACTGTATCTAGGCCTACATCAGCTGTACAAAGTACCCATGTACAGACACAGCTGCATAATGTATTATGCAATGCAATAATACTACTGTTTGTAACTAGCTCAGTTGTACACATACCAGGGTCCATCGGATGTTGTCAGCATTAACACAGTCAACTGTTGCTGTACACCAGTAAACAACAACTTCATGGTTGGATATGACCTAACTGTACCTGCCCTGGATATGCACATCCCACACTCATACAACATAAATGACATTACCATAGCTTTCATTATCCTTTCTACATACAGGTGGCTACAGTCATTACACACATGCACATGGCAGATAGCATGCTAACAGTACATAAGGTCTGATATCTATGTTAACAGAGGTAATATTCCCCCTCTACTGGTCACCCATGACACCTATCATATCATACAACATCCCATGTGGCATGTATGTCATTAGACAAGTCCACCTAATGCAATGCCTACAAGCATACCCAAATAACAGGATCATAGGACCTACACAAGGCCTGTATTGACAGACTCAGGGAAATACAGCTCTGCTCTGTATGTTCCTGAGTAGTCACAGGTGATATGTTCATGACATGTACAGCCATGTGTGCCCACAGCTCCTACATATACCCCATGTCAACAATTGCAAGCCATGCATGCTGTGTGCTGTCTGGACATTAGCCTTAGTACCACAATAGCCAGTACATGCTGGGATGAGATGTTTATAAGCCACAGACTTCACACATGTTTGAATGAGTGTACTGCCTAGCTCTAACAGAGCACATTGCTGGCACTCTTCCAGTAAACATGAGGTGTGTCTGGCAAATATGATGTGCTCACTGTTGATCATTACAGTGCCCTGGCTTCACCATGGCACTGTCAAGTAACAGTTTGTAGGAGTATGACATGGAATAATGCTGTGTGTGTCTTGCTGATATGTGCTGTTGTCATATATGTACACTTGGCTACTCAGTGAAGGTGGTTGTGTCCTACCAGTACATGAATACAACATCTATTATGGTGTAATGCTCGGCTATGTTTCACACATGGTGTGGGGAAGGTGTGGAATGTATCCTCTTGACCTGCTAGTCCACTTACTGATGTAGACCGCATATGTGTACATTTGATGTTTGTTTAGATTCCATTCGTGTGTAGTGTCTGATGTTTGAAGGTGACTGTTGTCTTAGTACATCATGCTGTTGCAATACAGTCTCAACATTGCCAACTGTATATGGTGATAAGCTCAAAGTACAGTAAACTGTACATGAGGTATGGATAGATGTTTGGACATGACTACTAAGTGGTGGGGCTACTTTGCAGATGAATGATTACTGAGGACAGCTCACTGGTGTGTTACAACCATTCCTACAATAACCTGTGTAACTGCTAAGGTCTGGTTTTGTTAATTGAAGTGGAAGACAGACAATGTAGAATGCAGTAAAGGTGACACTGAAGGCAAACCTATTGACACCTGTAGCAGTAATACCTCCCCTGTGCATATATTGTGCATATATCAGCACAGTTGGCAAAGGAAAAAGTCAGTATGCTTTGCAGCAAATGCGATAGTGCTGTACTTCTGTAATACCTATCATGAGATGGGCAGGTGTTTGATTCACAGTACCGGCACTTGTGGTGTGTGTGTGTGTGTGTGTGTGTCCATATATGTCATGTATGGTTGGGAATACATCCCACATGTTTTTCACTCTCCTGAATACTGTTGTTGACATCAGTACAGAGTGAAGTGTAGAAAGAAAGGTATAGGCAAGTGATTGAACCTCACAAATGTCAAGTGTCTGTATGTGTGTGACATAGGTGTATATCTTTGTGAATGCCACAATGTGTGTGTGTGTGTGTGTGTGTGTGTGTGTGTGTGTGTGTGTGTGTGTGTGTGTGTGTGTGTGTGTGTGTGTGTGTATGGCTGTCCATGTATATGGCTGTCCGGTCCCTGGAGTGAGGCTGTATTTTACCATAGTGAAATGTTAATGCCTCCTCCCCCCATCCACTCAATGCAATCTAGTATCCCTGTTAATATCATCAATCTTAGACGTGCATTCTAACCGCCTGTTAACATGTACACCCTTGGGTGCGACTTGTTGTTACATAACCTACTGATGAACCCCCCCCCCACATACACTCACTGCACTGTAGTATCCCTGTTGATGTCCTCGATCTTAGGCCATTCCGACTACCTGTACATGTGTAATCTCTGTGGCACGTCTTGTAACTGCATAGTACTATAATGATGATTTGCACATAGGCAGGGGTTCTTATCTGAACACTGGCAATTGTGTGTGTGTGTGTGTGTGTGTGTGTCAGAGTGTGTGTTACTGTGTCTGCGAATCCCTGAGTGTGTGGGTGTGTCTGTGTTTGCATCCTGTCATGGCAGCGGGTATTACTTATAGGTTCATACTAGGCTATCTGCCCAAGGGCATTTATAAGCCTAGCCCATAGTTATTTGGCTTTCGCCACCCCTTTAGTTTGAATAAAACTATGCCTATTATTTTGCTGTGCCTCTGTCAAGCAGTGACACTGAAGTAATCCCTGGGGTATATCTGCGATCTCCCATCCATTGGTCAAGATTCCTCTTGAACAAGGCCAGCGAGGTGCTCTGCCTCACATGTACCGGGATTTTGTTCCACAGCATAGGGAGTCTCTGGGTGATGAATCTGTCCCTCCAGCACGTTCTATTAATAACCGTGTCAAGGTTTAAGTCTCCCGCCCTTGTGGTTCTGAGGGATCTAGATTTTTTGAGGTGAAGCATATTCATCAAATCTGGATTTGACATGGCCTTATATGTCAGGCACAGGTCACCTCTGAGCAAGTGGTATGAGACTGAATAGAGCTGGAGTTCTTTCAGTCGGGCAGCATAAGACATATTTTTGAGACCCTTTATCCTTTTGGTGAGGAACTTTTGGGGCCTTTCCAGCTGCTGCAGGTGTCGGGTCAGATACATTCGAATGGGGCATTGTACTCAATCATAGGTCTAATGAGTGATGAGTACAGGGGACGATGATCTCCTTGATCTAGATGTGAATCCTTCATGATCAGGTGGGCAACGTAGAAGGTTTTCCTAACTACTTTAGCAACATGAGTGTCAAAGAAGGCTACTGTCAACCTGGGTCCCCAGATCCCTGATGACTTCTTCTGTGCTCAGTGGATTGCCACCTATATGGTAGCTAGGGGTAACCTTGTTTTTCCGAAGGGTATGACTATGCATTTCTTGGCATTTAACTTTAGGCCATGGCTCTGGCACCAGTTATCCGTTTCTGTGAGGCCCTTCTGAAGGATATCTGTGTCAGATGTGTTTTCAACTATGGCCAGTTTGCAGTCATCTGCAAACTTTGTCAGCCATAACCCTCCTGCGTTTGCTTGTACTTCAGAAAAGTAGATGCCGAACAAGAGTGGACCCAGGACTGAGCCCTGTGGGACACCACTTGTGACAGGCTTTGAGTCTGACATGGCTCCAGCAACTCTGACCCTGTGGGTTCTGTCACTTAGCCAGTTTGCAACCCATCTTGTGATGTATGGGTTTACATTCAAGCTGATGAGTTTTTCGATGATACCTGAGTGGGGTATTGTGTCGAAGGCCTTTGCCAGGTCAAGGTAGGCTGTATGGACTGCCTTTCCTCATCAATGGCCTTGGTGACTGTCTCGAAAAAGTCAACCAAGTTTAAAAGGCATGATCTGCCTTTGACAAAGCCAAACTGGGTTGGATCCAAAGTCTGCAAGTTCCCTATGTCTTTATTTATGAGTTCCATTATGATCCTCTCCATGGCTTTGCAGATAAGGCTTGTCAAGCTAATGGGACGGTAATTTCCAGGGTCAGTGGAGGCACCCTTGTGAAGTGGGACCACAGTCGCTGTGCCACTCCTTGGGCACGTATCCTGAGGTGAGGCTAAGATTAAATAGCTGTCCTAACTGCGGGTTTAATTCCTCATTGAGTTCGTGGAGCACACAGGGGACACCATCCGGTCCCATGGATGCTGTGTTTTTGCTTTGGAGAGAGCAGTTCTCACCTGGGCATTGGAGATGTTTGGGGGGCTACAATCCTCTGGTATAGATATCTCTCCTTTTTTGGGGGGGGGGGAGAAGTTTGCACTGAACCTGTCAGCCAGTATGTTGGCAATGTGTGTAGGTTCAGTAATCTTTACATCATTTTGAACTAATTCTGAGCATATCTGGGAGTTTCCTCCTAGGTTTCTAACATAGCTAAAAAAGGCCTTATGATTGTCTTTTGAGTCCTTGGCGATTTTTCTCTCAAAATTTGTCTTGGACGATTTTATGAGAGCTCTTAGTTTTTTACTTATAATGATCAAAGGTGTCTTACCTTTCAAGGATTTTGCTCTATCTTGTAGTAGCTTCCTCCTTTTGTTGTAGAGCTTGTTTATGGCTGGGGTCCACCAGACTGGACGCTTGCCTTTGGTACAAAGAGTCTTAGTTTTGTTTGGGATTGCCTGATCCATGCATTCCTGTAGGCGCTGGTAGAAGGCATTTGTAAGTGATTCAGCGGTTTGAGTAATGTTTACCACTGGCTCACGGGCCTTAAAGGAGACCACACTAGTTTTTAGAAGTGTGAAGTCGGCTTTTGAGAAGTTTTTCACTGTGGTCTTTTTTATTTCAGGTGGGGGCGGGATGAGGACCTCCAGCGAGATTAGTTTATGATCTGATCTCACCAGTGAGGGGTATACTTCCGGTGTTGAACATTGTGATCCCATGTTCGTGATGATGAGATCAAGTATGTTTTCTCCTCTTGTGGGGATGGTGACTAGTTGTTCCATGGCATTTGAGTTTATGAACTCCAGGAACCTTTGGGCTAGAGTGTTTGGGCTTGAGTAGTGTTCCCAGTCTATATTAGGGTAGTTGAAGTCACCTAGTATGATGGTGTTTGGACATACATTTATCCCCTCCAATGTTTTCAGGAAGGCCATGTGAGGTTCCTGAGTTTGAGAGGGTGGCCTGTAACATGCTACAAATTGCAGAGCAGTCTTGCCTATGGTTAATTGCACCTGGATGGTCTCCGATGCATCGTGCATTGCCACCAACCTTGAGGTGTGGGTGTCCTTTATGAATATGGACACCTCCCCTCCTTTCTTGGTGTTGTCCAGATTTTGGGGCCGGAACGCATGATATGAGGTGAAACCTGATAGTGCTGGGGTGCTCTCAGGAGCCTTGAACCAGGTTTCTGTCACAGCACAGACATCGATGTTCTCCATACTGAGAAGGGCCTCGAGTGCGTGCATCTTGAGATTGAGACTTCTGGCATTGAGCAGCATTACCCTTAGTTTTTCCTTTTTGTGTTCTAGGGTGGTAGGTTTAGAATTTGAGCCTTGCCTAAAAAGGCACTATGGGGGTGGCAAGAGCCTTTGCCAATATCCGGAAGCCTAGGGGTGACAGGTGCAAGCCGTCCCTTGTGAAGCAGCGTGGCTTGTCCAGCATGTCATCCCAGGCAGACAGACATTGGATCCCTTTGAATGACACAGAATTTAAGCCAATTATTAAAGCTGATCATCTTATCACTGTATTGTGTCATCATTCTAGGTGAAGGTAGGATACTGCTCAAGGTCAGGGTCATACCTGCCTGGGCTACATAATCAGAGAGCTCCTCAATGTCTCTTTTCATGTAGTCCAAGGAGGTACATCTCAGGTCGTTGACACCAGCGTGGACAATGACTGAGTACTTGTACCTGCTGTTGAGAGACCTGAGTGCTTGCGTTATGTGGCGGATTCTAGCGCCCGACAGGCAGCTTACTGTGACCTTCTCCTTACTCAGTCTGGTGGCACGTCAGTGTGTCTGACTATGGAGTCACCTATGACAAGTATGTTTGGTGTTGTATTTGGCCTTAAGGGCAGTGACTGCTTTGCACACTGATTTTGTTGTTTATGTGTTGTTTGTGTGGTGTATTGAGTTTGCAGTTGCTTGGGTGTCTGCTTTGGAGGCCTCTGCTGTTTAGGTAAATTTTACTCAGAGCCTCAGTATGTCCTAGTGTGTTTATGTGTTTGATTCAGTGGTGTGGTTGAGTTATGTGAGACTGGTATTGTGGTGTGTGTAGTTGCCTTCTCCTCCTGCCTGGTCTTGCCAGTCCTGAGGTGAGAGAGCTCAGCCTCCAGTCTGGCTAAATAGCTGCATCTCTCACAAGTGTTAGTGTTACGTGGGAGGAGGGTTGTCCGTGTACATGAGGCAATTGTAACATTGTCTCAGAATTCCCAGATTCACCAACTGGGCAGGAGACGCCAGCATCTGACCCTTCGACATGCTAGAAAGAATTATGAGTTGGTATGAGACAGAAAAGTAGTGGGCTTAGCAGGAAGTGGGCACTCCTGGGGGTTTTGCTAGTGAGAGATTTGTATAATATAGGAGTGCTTGACCTGCAAAGAGAATGCTTATAAGACAAGGGATATGCTTATAAGACAAGTGCTGAGCTTTTTGAGAAGAAAAAGCTATTTGGAACAAGTGCTGCACTTTTTAGTGTAGGTGTAAACTGTTTAGGTTCCTAACAGAGCAGTTCTAAGGGAAAAATTGAAGAACAGACTTTCTGGAGCCAGAAAGAGTTTAACCTTGTTTAACCAGCGCTGCCCGATGCTGCTCTAGTGGCAACTCCGCACTAAATTGCGCTAAAGTACGTTAAAGCGTGCTTGATAGCAGGGGCTGGAAAGAAGCAGGAATAGACCCAAAAGGGACAATAAAACTACAGTTTCAAGTCAGTAACCACCTCTACGGGGGGCAGGGAAGCTGCTCAATGTTTGCTTCCCAATGAGAAGCCACTATTTCCACTGGCCTTTACCCTTGTCATCCACTATACCACTATTTTACCTCCTCCCCACTCCAGGTAACTATACCTGTGATGTCACCCACTATGGATGTGACAGCTCTGAACACAGTAGCTTACTACACAGCTATCATGCTCTTGGATCATTAGAACAGTAAACATAATTGAAACATGGGAGATTATAACTGTGATGTGGAAGCTACAAAGTGCATGCAGGTATTGTCATACAGACCTGTGAGTAGTCAACATATACATATGGGACACTAACCGCAAACACTGACATCCCCCGGCACATGCATCTACTCCTGAAAGAGGAAGGCAGAACATCAAGATCAACATGCTGTTAGTATTGTTACACATGATACATACTGTCAAATGTACAAAATGCATTCAAAACTGTAATACATGGTATGCCTGCTGCCTGTCAACACTACTCAACAATATTAATCTACAATTGTCTACCTAGTATGTTCACCCTGTGCATCAGACCATATGAGCATGTCCCTGCACCATTGACAGGGATGCGGCACAGGCATCATCATATGCACAGGGTGATAATGTTTGCCAGAGGCCTAGGCTGCACCATTGGATGACATCATGTGTGTGTGTTAGGGCCTGTGATATCATTGGGTGTGTGTGGATGTTATGCATGTGTGTGTTGAGGTTCCCTACATTTGTTTCTGGTGTGTGTGTGTGTGTGTGTATGCATGCACACAGGTCTGGCATGTGGCTGACCTACACAGGGGTATTACTGATAGCTGCAGACTGTACAAGGCAGGTTTTACAGTTCACAGTGTCCGGCCATGGCCATGTGACCTGCACCTGCCAGGCAGAGGTCCAGATTGGTTACTGTCTGATGACACATGTCCACTGGAATCGTGTCCCTGTTGGGACTGTCCAGGACCATGTGCAAATGGCTTGCTGTGTCCTGGTGTGGACTGCACAGCACCAGCTGCACTGCTGCTGCTACCGCCACTATGGGAGTGGGCATGTGCAGTAGCATGTTCATGTAGACCTTCAACAGATGATGCAGCTGACCTGCGTCCATGTGCCCGATGCCTCACTCCCACCAGATGTTCCAGCACAGACATTCCATGCTTGTGGATTGACATGCCACAGTCAAGGACCCCCACCATGTCACCCAATCGTCTATCCAAAACATCTGCAAGATGAGGGTGAGCATTTGCAATTGCCTGGATGTTGTCAGTTAATGAATGGACAGCAGACCTCTGAAGCCTCAGACCTTCTCTGTTGTGCCATTCAGCATGTGCCTGTGCCTCCATTACAGCCCAAAACATGCGTCTGGTGACTCCAGCTGATGTGCTTTGTCTTGCAAGGGCATGTTGGCCAGTGGTCCTCCTATGAGCAGCACTGGGCACATGCCTGTATGGTACATCGCCAGTCAGTTGACTGGGATCATGGTGTGCAGGCACACCTTCCATAGTCTCCACACTTCCCTGTTCCATGCTACCACCCGCCAACTGTCCTTCCTCTATGGCCAGTGGTGATGGGGTATGTGTAGGCAGGGGAACTGTGTGTGAGGATGAGGGGGATACAGGTGGAATGGCAACCAATGGCACAGATTCAGCCACTGACAACCCTGCCTGTGCCTCAATCATACTTTCATCATCACTGCTAGACATACCTCTCAACCTGGAAACATCAAAAATCTGGACAAAGGCCCATGAAAATAGGTACAAATCTGTACACTGATTAGCATAAAATTTGCATACATAATTATGCAGCTCCGCCCACTCCAATGGAATTGTGGGGTATTGACTTTCAAACGCAAACTGAAGAACAGAACCAAAATATGGCCCCAACCGGGCCCAGACCCTGTAGTAAATGGTAACCATTTTTTTTAAATGTGTAGCAATGATTTTCACTGGAAAGGGAGAAGATGAACCTAAGGATTTTGTTTTTGGTGACCCACTTGTGTTTTCTGGTAAAAGTAGGGCATTTAATGGTATGGTAGGCAACATTCTTATTCTTAGCAAAATAATATTTAGTTTGCTAGGACCTCCAAAAGTCATTCTCCATGGCCTACTGATTAGTGGCATAGCTAGAGTTTGTGCTGCCCAGGCCCCGGGGCTGTCAGAGTTTTCCACCCTTCCCCCATCACAAAACCATGGTTGAATGGGCTCCCCCCATACACAGCCCTCCCCCCACAGCCATTCCAATGCCCCATTACATGGCTATTTCGCCCCATTTACCATAAACACTGGAATGTGCATATTGCTTTACTTTTACAATGATTTGGATTTCATTTAAAACTTTTATTTACATTTTATAACACAAACACTAACAGACATCTGCTAAATAAATCAATGCAGTTTCACAATGACAAATGAAAATGGACTTAGCATTAAAACTTCTCTGCCCTTGAAACTCATTCATTGAAACACACTGAAACTCACATTCAAAGAAAATGAAAATGCATCTGGCCAGTGGTAGATAAAGATTATCTTTGGGCTGTTTTCAAATCATAGACCCCTTGCACATGAAAGCAAAACATACATGTGTTCTTTGATGCACCTTCAATATTGTATTCAATTATATTCCTTGCTCCTTGCATAATACAGCACACTTGTTAGAATGCGCTTTAAATTTGTTTTGAACATTTTTCCAGTAAGCAGTGAAACAAAATGCGTAAACCAATAATGACAAAACTGCCCATTTCAGAACATTTCCATCATAAAAGCCTTACAAACTTCCACAATCCACCATTATTAGTAAATATGCACAATCTCTGCAGAAGTAAAAGTCATCTAAATAATTCCACAGAGAGATCAGTAAGTAATGAAGAGTTTGCTGCTAGCAATTAGCATATTTCATTGTTTCATCTAAAAATAAAGTGCCTGTTGCCCTTGAGGAATAAATTGCCTATGTTGCATTAAACATGATAAGCTATTAATATTGCAATAGGGAATGGATGGCAAACTGATAACAGGTTCATAGTTACTATCTCCATTCTCCACCAAAAAGGACATTCTTAGGACTACAGGGGTTGGGAGGGTGGCCTAATGGTTAAGGTGTTTGCCTTACAAACACAAGGTGCAGGGTTTGAGTCTCACAAGGGATAATTGGCTAGGCTTAAAATGGCTCGCAAGGCAGTTAGCTTAGTACTAATCTATGAACCTATGAACTACAGCATCCACAACCCCTTTAAAAGTACACAGTGCTGTATCAGCAATCTAGCTACATACTGTGGGAGTAGAAGCCACAGCCTTCTGCATTAAAAGTATTCTACCTGTTGTGCTACTAACACAAACAGACTTTATATAAGCAGCGCTAAACTTATCCCTCTGAAAAACTATGTAGCACAAGACATCCAAAAGCCAAAATTTATGGGGGGGGGCAAAGACCCACAATTAGGGATACATTTTAAACATTGCTTGTATAATCCTGGAAAAGTTGCTAGAATAAAGTGTTGTGTTACCATGCACTTCCTGAAAGATAGGATGACTAAAACATAAATGGCTATCATTATTTAGTGAATTCAGTTCTCACTGATTTGCCACAAACCACAAATTTTAAGAGGAACAGACCACAAGTATAAGCCATCTGCAGTAAGCAATAATACCACAAAGCAATTGACTTTTGCAGTAAGCAATACCACACCTAAAGAATTAGAAGCTTAACAGAAAAAACAATACACTAATGCAAAAAGCAATTGACTTCTGCACTGCAGTAAGCAATACCACACAAGGCAATTGACTTCTGCACTGCAGTAAGCAATACCACACATAAAAAAAAAATCAGAAGCTTAACAGAAAAAGTAATACACTTCTGCAGACTGCAGTTTCTTAAATAGAAGCTTATTAGAAAAGCAATACACTCCTGCAGGCTGCTGTTTCCTATTCCAGCTTAAAGGAAAAGCAATACACTTCTGCAGACTGCAGTTTGTCAATTAGAAATTAAGCTTAATAGAACAAAAAAGCAATGCACTTCTGTCTCCAGCAGACTGCCGTTCTCGCACATAAGAACTGCTTAACCAGAAAAAAGCAATACACTTTCTGCTGCTGCACCACCAGAATTAGTAGAGTGTATATGTCTTTTCTTAAACTCCATGCCACCCGCACACCCATTACTGTAACTAGCATTGCGTTTCTTTCTTTTTTGCTTTGGTGAAACTTGAAGTCTAAAGAAAAGATCAAATTAAATCTAAAGAACAGTTCAAATAAGCTAACAGACAAGCAAGCATAATGACTGCACTGATGCCCAGTGACCCGGCTTTCAGCTAGCCCCATTTGCAGTCATCCTCACTGACCTAAAATAAACAATTGCCATTCTTTCTCGTACATAAGAACTTCAACTGTCTGCCACCTTTGCCTGTTTCTCATTTCAGCGTACCAGGACTTAAACAGAAAAAAAAACACAAATACATAACATCTGCACGCAGAATGCCATGCCGTTTCCTTTTCAGCTTGTTTCTCTTGGCTCTCGCACACACATAAGGCAAAGGCAATATTACCCTGGACTGACCCAAAATAAAATACACAACACTAAGTTCTGCCATTCTCGCACATAAAAACTGTATGCCGCATTAGCCTGTTTCTCATTTCAGCTTGCCAGGACTTAAACAGAAAAAAAAACACAAATGCATAACGCAATACTCTGAGTCACATTCTGCAGAATTAAAAGCAATACCTACATGTCTGCACGCAGACTGCCGTGCCGTTTCCTTTTCAGCTTGTTTCTCTTATCTCTCGCACACACATAAGGCAAAGGCAATATTAAGCCTTACAATCTTGTTTTACCCTGACTCTGGACAGGAAGATGGAAGAAAAAGATAAAGCTAATGTCGCTTTGCTGCACTCACTGCTTGAATAAAACACATGGTGCATTGGCGCCTTTGCAGCAAGTTAAATTAAAGGAAGTGCAACACACTATGAATGAATGCCTCATTGGCTGTGCATTCTGACAATCAGGTTGTCTGCCTGCCTTTTGACATGGCCTGTGACGTCAGGAGCAAATTCTGAAAAAAAAAAAAAAAAAAACAGCGACCGAAATTCGGAAATTAAAGGGGCCACTCGTGAATTCGTGGCACCGCAATATTTTGTCCTCAAACCTGGTATTTACCAAGAAATTCGGTATGATTGAGAGGTCTGCTGCTAGAGTCTGTGGGGACACTAACATCAGGTGGACTGCAGGAGGGCAATGCACCTACATCAACACCTGTGAGGGGAAGACAAGAACTGTACATTACAAGTTATACTGCACAGACACATGCTATGGCACCCAACGGCATGCAACATGCAGGTGATATGGCAAATGGCATTCAGCTTATACAGTTATAGTGGTAGTTATCACACATCCCTGAGCTGCACACAACAGCATACATGTGTTTTAGCAGATGGCATTTACCTTACGCAATTATAGTGGTGGTTAGCATACATACCTGTATTGCACCATTTGCATTAGTAGCTTATGCCCCATACCTGCAACACAATGCATGCACTATGCACCATTGCACCACACTGCCATGGTGTGTGCAACATACACCACATGTTAACAGACCATCGCTGACCTTGGTACATCTGCCACTGATGCCTTGTGTTGGCCACTGCCCCTATGTGTGAGGACATGAGCAGAAGGGTATGTTGACTGAATACTATGTTTGCCTGAGCCCTAGCTTGCATATCTCCCTCTAAGTAGTGCATGTCTGTTCAACATTATTCCGTCTACCCCTGAGCTGAGTCTACAAACATTATGCATGTGGCTGTACACACATGTTTGACATGGCTGTCTCTACTTTGCAATGGTGCCACAGACCAGCACAGGTTTACAGTACACCAGCCTGATGTGTGGCGTATGACCTTGCCAATCACATGTAGTATGCCATGTCTTCTGCTGACGTGTTGAATGACATGCATACATGTGTAACACAATGGTATCCTTTCCAATCTACAGTACGGTAATGGTGTCCCAGTGCAGGAACGTGTTATACTAACATGGGCCTTCAGCTGACACAATGTTGTCTGTCCACCCTACAAATACGCAGTGACATACTGCACATTAAGCTGATGTGCATAGCCATTGCAGAGCATCATGTGGCTTCATTATTGCTATACAGTGTGAGTTACTGACACAGTTCATAGCCATGACTGTGTTCACATCGAAAACATATCTAATGTGGAATGTAACCCACATCACTGAGGTGTACACACACTAAACCCTAATGTGGAATGTGTGACACAGGTCACAGAAGGGTACACAGATGACACCCCTGCACATCTGCAACCGTATTACTGATGCCTGGCAACTATGCCCACACATGGCTAACGTTGCAGTACTCTATGTTCTGCATGCCATCTGTGTACCTCACACACATGAGGAGCAGGCATGACAGTGGTGTCTGACACCAGCAAGGTGAATATACTGTATTTGTGGCCTGATGTGGTTGTATGTGTATGTTGTGCAACACATATATGTATTTGGATACTGTATAGGTGAATGCTTTCATGTTGTGACACACTCAAGATGTTCATGACATGTTATGTGGTGGTTTCATGTTATGCCTACACAAGCTGTGCATAGGCCTGTATGATGTTTACTGTTTCACATCTGCAATATCACCATTACACAAAGGCCATAGTTGCATTGTGTCGAGCCAATGTACAACAAGGTGCACACACATGTACATCACTTCTACTGTGTGTGTTGCTTCATGTCTCTGGCCATCCTCCATGGCCATGTGTACCCATGTTCTGTCCAATGGTTGTGATGGCCATCTGTTTCATATGTCAGTGTTATCCCGTATGACATACACCCATAGATGTCATATGCTCCACTGAGGACAGGGTTACGTAGACAAAGGGTGATATGTATGGGATGTGAGACATCATGTTTTGCAGGATAGTTGAGTAGTGTTGCAGTCAGCCCACTACATGTCATGGACATGTCAGATAGCACATGACATTGTGTGACATTCATAGTAAGGGTATAATCCATATGGGTGTATCCTGTGGGCCGGTCATACTCCAGCTCCAGCACATTTAGAGTGTGTGCACACATATGCTCTCTGTACAGTACTGTTTGTATTCCCAACATGTGTAATGCTGATATGTAGTACCTGTCCCTACAGTGAAACACACCTCCACCATTGTATTCACAGTTGTCCACACATCTGGCAATGACAGTTTGGAAGGTTTAGTGTAGGTGTTTCATATAGTCTTCAATTGTTTCACATGGGTAACCACTGTGATGCATTGCAGGTCTGACAAGTGCCTATTAACAGGACCACCATACATTATGTGTACATGTGTTATGGCAGATAACATGCAATTAATATGATCTTGGCATTATCAAGCCTGGTAAATAATAACAATCTCACCTGACACAGTCTGCTGTCTCTGCAAAATGCCAGAGGTACATAAACAGGAGTGTCACAGCAGTAAGATCATTATCCACACCTGTGTGATAGCTACAGGGTGCAATGTCCATGTCAGCACATAAGCCAGTACAATACATTATACTATGGAGTATGCACATATGTGCATACATAGAGTAGCAGACTATAGTATGTGGCATGTGTGCATACATGTCTTGCATATGATTTTACATTACATACTGTACAGTAACACATGTAACTGTGTGAAATATAGTTGTGTTATATGTGCAGTACTGACTTACCAGGAAACTCCAGGCTCGGTGGTTGAGAGACACCCAACTCCACAATACCAGCTAAAGCTTGTGGATGGAGGTCTGCAGGTGTCCCCAGGTTGGCCAGTAGCTCCTCGGTATGTGTAAGTGGGGGCTGGGTGCGTGCCCCCCCACCTGTTGCACCTTGTTCCCTGGGGATTGCATTAGCACACTGTTTTGCCCCTTCTTATGAGGATGTTGCAGTGTTGGCACACCTGCTGAAAGGTGCGATTGTGACCGCCAACATCATTTACCCTCCTGCAGAGTTCCTCCCATAGGGCATCCCACTGCTGTGCATCCTGTGGCACATGGCTGAAGAGTGTTGAATGGTTGTGGAGGAGGTATGGGATGATGACTTCATCCTCCAAGTGAGTGTACGCTGGCAGCCTGCTATGCAGCATACCTGGAAGACTATAATGATGGAGACAGGTCACAGTAACTCACAGAGAAGTACAGAAGTACAGCTGAACATACATGTGTATCACATTTATTAAGATTACAAATAACTCTTTGCAAATCTACATGACACTAGCACCACTGACATGTTTAAGTCCCACACATTTGACACTTACTGGTGATGTGATGTTATCACCATATATGTGTGTGTCATGTGATGACATTGCTCATACTCCATGTGAATGTTGTCTTGACATGGGCATGTCTGTTTTCCTGTACTGGTGTCTTTACCTATCAGCACTTGCCTGGATGTGTTCACATTAATGCAATCGACCTTAATGCTGTGGATATGTCACATATATAGTCATACATAGCCTTTAGGGATGTGACCTGTCACTCTGCAGACTTGCTCACAGCATGTTTTACATGTCCTGTACTCTAGCAAAAAAATGGAACTCTTTGCCCTCCGCCCTACGGACCTGCAATAACCTCAATAGCTTCAAATCACAACTCCATTCCTACTTCTTCCTTAACAGGAAATGCAACTGCACTCTTCCACCTTTGCCTCTCAAACACTTCTCTCTTTACCCCTGGCTAACCACTCCCCTCCTAACCTCTCCTCTCCTAACCCCACTTTTAACTATTAATTTGTTTCTCATAACAAATTATCTCCACCAGCTATTACATTATGTACTCTTTTCTCTTTAACTAAACTGTAATTCCACTGATTGTTACTAGATTGCAGATTGAACCATATTGTTTTTATATATGTATTTTATACTATGTATGTTCACTTTGATTGAAAAATGTATCTAATAAACCTTCTGTGGAGCTTTTCTCCCTGGGCCTCCACTGAAAATGGGCTCCCCAGCCCAGTGGACCTCCCCGGTCACCAAACTGAATAAATAAATAAATAAATAAATAAATAAATAAATAAATGTATGTGTTTTGCCATATACATCTACATGGCACTGTACAGCTGTGTAGCATCCTGCCATGTATTGCCTGTGTTGCACATGTGAAACACATGGGACAATAGCTAGCCTGATGGTATTTGCAGGGTTGGATATCAACTATAGCATGTATGATCATAGTGAACTAGTAGGCTATATGCCCTGGGCCATTTATGAGCCTAGGCAGACAGGTTACCTAGCTGTAGGCAACAAATAGGTAAGTTTCAGTGGCCAGTTCAAGCAGTGTCACAGAACTAATCCACAGGGTTACTGATATATTTGGCATGCGGTCAGCACACCATGTCACAGAGAGGGGCGATGTGCAGCTTCGTTGGACAGGGATGCATAGTATGGCAAGAGTATGTTAAGTGTATGGGACAGAGATCTGTCAGGCATGTTGTGATCCTTGTACTAGAAAGGTGGATGTCCATGAAGTATGTGTTTATTTGGGATCAGGATGTGTTAAGTGCAGCATGTCCAACATCTCTGGGTTGGACATGGCTTTATTCAGGGTAGGCTGCATGCTACATAGTGGAGCTAGGGACTGGGAAGGGTAGTGTAGGCCATCTACACATGGGCAATAACCCTTAAAGGAAATATGTGATCTATTATGGGTCACATGAGTGTTGAGTATGGTTGAACAATTATCTCTATATTCATGGATGGCACCCAGTCATGATTAGGGGTGCCACATATGACTACCTGACTGGTGTGGTGAAGTAACTATCAAAGGAAAGACTACTGTCCAGCTGTATCCCATACACACACAGTTGCCATTACGTTGATCACTGCCTAGGTGGTAGTTCATGGGTACAGGGTTTTTAACATAGGTGATGACAATGCAATACTTAGTTGTCAGATTGTGGCCATACGTCACACACCACACATCTGACACACAAAGGCCCTTCTGCATGTTGAACACAGCACAAATTGAGTCAACTATTGCTCCTAGTTCATAGTCATTTGCAAACATCAATAGGCAGATGCCTTCTGTGTTAGTCTGTGTGGTATAGATAACAAAGAGGGGGAGTACCAGGAATGAACCCTGTATTACTGTGGCTGGCACTGGTTTGATGTGTGTGTATTAGTCAGACACCTTCTGTAGTGTTGGTTCTGCCAGCAGTCAAGTTGCCAACCACTCCTGTGCCATAGGAATATGCACCTAGTTTGCTGAGTGTAGCTGAAACACACTATGGGTGATGGTGTCCTAAGATGTGGCAAGGTCATGATATGCTGTGTGAATCAACCTTACTGTCATCTACATCTGTACTGAGTACATCAAATACGTTGATCATGGTTCATGGCCTTACAGACCAGACTCAGCAGGGTAGTAGTAGTGCACTATTTCCCATTATCAATGGTGTCTCCCCCTTTGTGGGGTGTGATAACTGTTGCTGTGCACCATTCAGTGTGTACACAGCCTGACATGGAGCTATGACTGAACAGGATGTGCATGTGGAGAGTTGATTGTTCTTACATTTGTGTAGGATACACCCTGGGATGTTGACAGGTCCCATGAAAGCTGTATGTATGGCTTTAGAGAGTGCAGCTTGTACCTGCATAGTTGTTATTAAAGGGGATCTGTAGTGTACATGGATATATAACTATATGTATCTGTTGGGGGGAGGAGGGCGTGGGTTTAGGTTCTCCAAGACCTTATCTGGATGAACAGGTGCTATTTCTGTAGGTGCAGTACTTCCCATGCCATAGTGCTGTGCAGCACAGCAGGTTTTGTTGTTGCCATTACGATTAATGACACAGCTATAGAATGCTCTGTGGTTGGCCTCATAATATGTGGCTAATTAGGTTCACAGTAGCTTTGTGTTGTTTTATATGGTGTATCTGCATCTTACTGCGGCTGACCAAGGATCACCTACACTCATGTGTGTTCACTCTTGCAGCAGTTACTACCTTCTGTGGTACAGTTTAAATCATGGTACCACCAGTTTGCCTTTTTGTTTGTGTTTGGTTGAATCTTGGTTCTGTTTCAATGGCACAATCACTGCTCATATGTGACTGCTTAAGGTTCATTTGTATAGGATTCAGCATTTGCACATGCATTGTCCATCTGCATGGGTGCCATGACAGTCACTACTTTGCTCTTAGGAAGCATAACACTGGCTTTGGAGACTATGTGTAGCATACTGTTAGCCCTGTTTGTGTGACTATTGTGATCCAGGTCATTGGGGTTGATGGAATCCAACATGCATTGAGCACAGGTGTTGGTACATGAGGAGTCTTCCCAGTTCATAATGGAATAGTTGAGAGTAGTCATTATTATGGTTTTCTGTCTCAAACCTAATCTTCCTCATTACAGCACACTATGACAGTTGGGAAATCCGTGGCATGGTGGGTGATCTGTCACAAGATGCAATTTGAATTCCACTTTGACACAAAGGTAGTTGCTCAGCATAAATCATCTGAAGTTATGCAAGTGCAACTAGCATGGGGGTGTACATATCCTTCAGGAATATGGACACACCTGTGGCCTGTGTGTTCCAATAAAGGATAATGGGCAAGAGGTGAGGTATGTGTTATAACATGGTCATGCAGGTGTGCTCTCTGGAGTGTTGAAACATGTCTCAGCCACTGCACAGATATGTTCTCCATGTTAGGGATTGACATATGTGTGTCTGTATAGTGTTTCTGACATGTATCATTGTGTAGCGACACCCACAGTTTGCTTGGCTGTCCCTGAAACAGCAGTGAACCTTCACTTGAACTGTGCATGATGAAGGCACTATAGGGGAAGCATGAGACCTAGGCAGTATCCAGATTCCCAGGGGTGACAGGTGCAGGCCCTGTCTGGCAAAACATCATGGTCTGTCAACCATGTTATCCCAGGCAGACAGATACTGGATACCCTTTGACTTGCACCACTACATTAGACAATTGTGGAATACAATCCTTTTGTCCCTGTACTGCAGTATCATTCTGGCCAATGGCAGAATGCTACCCAGGCCTTAGGACATACCTGCATGGGCTACAATACCTGACATTTCCCACATGTGTTTCCATGCAGTCCAGGCTACTGCATCACAGATCCTGCACAACAACATGGAATATGCCAGAGCCATGTGTATAGTTCAAAAGGTAGTCTGAGTGTATGGGTATGTGACTAATCATGGCAGACAGGCAGCTGACAGTATGTATGCCCTCATATAGGTTTTTGTGTAACATAGTGCTAGAGTTTGCATTCACAAATGAGTACTGTTGGGCATGTTTCCGACCACATGTTCTGAGGTGTGGCACAATTATGCAAACTATGTCAGACAGTTTGTATATTTCGTTGTCTGTCTCTTCCAGCTTAGGAGGTCACTTGTTTGGCCAGATACTTAGAAGCATCTGTGAATGTGCGTGATTTCTGGTAGTGTGTGTGTGGGTGTCCTTATTGTGTTCTGGTAAGGGTATGTGTTGATTGTGATGATGAGATGCATGTGTTAACCTACACCTCATGACTGTCCAGTTCAGTCATGGCTGTAGACTGGACTGCCTTCCAGCTTACCCCTGTAGCTGCATCCCAGACAATGTGTGGGGTGTGGTGTTAGGTGGGTTTGGCAGTGTACATGGCATAGAGATTACATTCCCCCAGGATGGCCACATGCACAAAGCTGACATTAGTAAACACCAGTAGCTGACTAGTGGACATGCCTGTATGAGCATTCAGTACTACAAGTATCAAGTACTGTATTTTGTTTACTTATTGCTTATGAAGATGTTTTAGGCAGTGATGCTCACATGTACATATCTGTGTTATGGATGTGACAACACTGGCTATTATGGAAACATTGTAACTACCTTTAGCAGCAATCCCCCTCTGAGGAGCACATCACATCCTGAAAGTTGATTACAGATGATGCAAGTGTCTACAGGTCTTTTTCCTTCTCTGGGTATATACTCACATATCCACCAGGACCATGAGCTCTGTTGGGCACAGACACCCACTCCCCAAACAGAGTCATGTATCAATAGACTCTGATACCACTATCAACATGATCAGGATATAATCAGATAGTGTAAGCCATCATCTATGAAGCGGCTATTACACATGGGCATCAGTCTCCTACATCTTACACTCCTACTGCAGATGTTACACTGGAGTTAAAGATGATATGCAACCTGTTTTATTACCAGTACTGTGAACTAACTTACCTACAGTATGTGCAAGTGGCTGTTAGGTTGGCAATGAGAGGTTAGGCTACATAAACCTGGTAGTTCAACCAGTGTGTCTCTACTCTCAATATCCACTCTATGCAGGTGTGCACATAGCCATTTGTCCCAGCCCTGTAACAAGGGTCACTACACATTTGCATAACATGTACACATGCACAGCTGTTATTGCTTGCAAATGATACTAGAGAGGTCCAGCCTTAGAACAAGGGTTACTACACATTTGCATAAAATGTACACATGCACTGCTGTTATTGCTTGCAAACGATACCAGAGAGGTGGATATTACATGTGTTATGTGCATGGATAGTTACTTAGCTCTTCCAATTATCTTTGTTATCATGCTGCTAAACTGTCAGATGAATACACGTGATATGTATCCTGTTATTGAGTATTGTAATTGCCAATAGACATAACTACAGTTTTCATAACATAACAAAAATTCTATGTAGAATGGAATACAGATCTGCCTAAAATACTAAACATTACACAGTTATTGGCACAATATCCCACAATGCAAACAATATTTGCACAGTAAGCCCACCTTTGACATGTTCATCTTACTTATACACCCATACATATGTCGACTGTTACAATATATCGACATATACTGTTATAGCACATACTTGTTGGACCAATCCTGAAACCGACAGTGGCTGGAAGCGAAGTGCTGAGTTCCAAGCCCATATCATCCCTTGTGGTGTATGAGGAGTTTGTCTTGTGACCTACAGCAGTACACACATAGAATACTTCAAGCGTTACAACTGCTCAACAATACATCGCTACAAGATAGCTATTTCCACTATATGCATTGATTACACTGTAATTCTTACAGAACAGGTGCTACATACACATACTACATGCTATACATACCTTCTTAGTAATTGGAGGTGTTATTGACTAGTATAATACTCGTTTTCGGTTTGTCTTTCAGTGTTTTGCACTGTCCTACAGGTAGATACAGATGGTTTGAATGTATGACAAGGCAACCTTTTATAGTTACAGAGCAGTAACATGTGCTATCTCGATAACTAATTGGTGTTCCTAAGTAGCTAATTACATGCACATCAGCTGCGCTGCTACTGCCTTAGCCAATACCATGGCAACAGTGGAGTATAATCGAGTACTCCACTTGGGCATTGTCCCTTTGCCTTACTTGTGAGGAATACAGCCTGGAAGTGTTGTTTGAAATCTATTGCAACAGCTGTATGGAGACGAACAGTAATATATTGTGTGTAATGCCTAGAGGATTTGGCCTAAATGTGAGTACTGCTGTTATATTTCTGAACATTGCTACTTGTGCAGGGTTTGTCTGTAACTAATACTTCTGCATATGTTTCATAGGTTCATAGGTTCATAGGTTCATACTAGGCTATCTACCCTAGGGCATTTATAAGCCTAGCCAGAGTGTGTTTGGCTTTTGCCACCCATTTTAAATAAATTTTGCTATGCCCTTTTTCGAGGTTAGTATACCGTGCCTCTGTCTAACAGTGACACAGAAGTGATACCCGGGGTAAACCTACGATCCCCCATCCACTCATCAAGATTCCTCTTGAAGAGAGTCAATGAGGGACTCTGCCTAACCTGGACTGGGTTTTATTCCAGAGTGAAGGGAGCCTCTGGGTTATGAATCTGTCCCTCCAGCATGTCCTACTTATTTCAGTGCTGAGGTTCAAGTCTCTCGAGCGCATAGCTCAATGGGACTTGGATTTTCTGAGGTGCAGCATTTCCATTAATTCCGGGTTGGGCATGGCTTTATACGTCAGGCACAGATCACCTCTGAGCAGGTGGTATGCCACTGAGTAGAGCTGGAGTTTCTTTAACCGGGCAGCATATGGCATCTGTTTGAGCCCTTTGATCCTCTTGGTGAGGTACTTTTGGGGTCTTTCCAGTTGCTGCAGGTGTCTGGTAAGGTACATCCCAAAAGGGGCATTGTACTCAATTATAGCCCTGATGAGGGATGAGTAAAGAGGCACGATGACCACCCCTGATCTAGATGTGAATCCCTTCATGATTAGGTGGGCTATATAAAATGTTTTTCTAACCACTTTGGCCACGTGGTTGTCAAATGAGAGATTGCTATCAACTTAGGTTACCAGGTCCCTAATTACTTCTTCCGTACTTAATGGATTACCACCTATGTGGTAATTTGGGGGCACTTTGTTTTTGCCAAAGGGGAAGACTATACACTTTTTGGCATTTAGTTTGAGGCCATGGCTCTGGCACCAGTTGTCTGTTTCTATGAGGCCCTTTTGTAGGATGCTTGTGTCGGCTGGAGAGTCGATTATGGCGTCCAGTTTGCAGTCATCTGCGAACTTGGTCAGCCACAGTCCTTCTGTGTTGGCCTGTACCTCCGAGAAATATATACCGAACAAGAGAGGTCCCAGGACTGAGCCTTGTGGGATGCCACTTGTAACTGGTTTGGAGTCTGACATGGCTCCAGCAATTCTAACCATGTGGGTTCTGTCCTTGAGCCAGTTTGCAACCCATCTAGTGACATAGGGGTTTATATTTAGGCTGGTGAGCTTATCTATAATGCTCGAGTGGGGTATTGTATCGAAGGCTTTTCCGAGGTCCAGTTAGGCTGTGTGGACCACCTTCCCCTCATCAATGGCCTTGTGACTGTTTCAAAGGAATCAACTAGGTTTAAGAGACAGGATCTGCCCTTAACAAAGCTGAACTGGGTAGGATCCAGTGTCTGTAGGTCCCCAATATCTTTATTTATGAGGTCCATGATGATCCTTTCCATAGCTTTGCAGACCAAGCTAGTCAGGCTTATGGGGAGATAGTTTCCAGGATCCTTTGAGGCACCACCTTTGTGGAGAGGGACCACTGTTGCTGTACACCACTCTTTGGGTACATATCCTGTGGTAAGGCTGAGATTGAACAGTAGTTTTATGTTTGGGTTTAGTTCTTCTTAGAGTTCATGTAGGACGCAGCCCGGGACACCGTCTGGTCCCATTGATGCTGTGTTTTTTGCTTTGGAGAGGGCAGCTCTTACCTGAGCATCTGAGATGTCAGGGGGGCAGCACTCTGCTGGGATAGATATTTGCCCTTTGGTGGGGAGAAGTTTGCGCTGAACCTGTCAGCTAGGATGTTGGCAATGTCTGTGGGTTCGGTGTATTTTTTGTCATTTTGGACTAATTCTGAGCATATCTGGGAATTCCTAACATAACTAAAGAAAGCCTTGTGACTATCCTTAGTGTCCTGTGCAATTTTTCTCTCGAAGCTGGCCTTAGACGATTTTATGAGTGCCCGTCGTTTTTTGCTCACACTGATCAGAGATGCCTTCCCTTTTTGGGATTTTGCTCTATCATGTAGTAGCTTCCTCCTTCTATTGTATAGTTTGTTTATGGCTGGGGTCCACCAGACAGGACGTCTGCCTTTGGAGGATTGGGTCTTGGTTTTATTTGGGATTGCATGATCCATGCATTCCTGAAGGTGTTCATAGAATGCGTTTATAAAGGATTCTGTGGTCTAGGCCGTATTTTCCACAGGCCCAGGGGCTTTGAAGGATTCCACCTCAGTTTTGAGGAGTGTGAAATTTGCTTTAGAGAAGTTTTCACTGTGGTTTTCTGGGCAGGGGGTGGGGTCGGGATGTGAATATCCAGTGAGATTAGTTTATGGTCTGATCTTACCAGTGAGGGATACACTTCTGGTCTGGAGCATAGCGTCCCCATGTTGGTGATGATCAGGTCCAGTATGTTTTCCCCTCTTGTGGGAGTGGTAACAAGTTGTTCCATAGCATTTGAGTTTATAAATTCTAGGAACCTTTGAGCCAGGGTGTTGGAGCTAGAGTAATGTTCCCAGTCTATGTTTGGGTAGGTGAAGTCACCCAATATAATGGTGTTTGGAGATACCTTCATATTTTCCAGTGTTCTCAGGAAGGCCGAGTGGGGTTCCTGGGTTTGGGAGGGTGGTCTGTAGCAGGCTATAAACTGGAAGGCAGTTTTACCCACTGTTAGTTGCACATGGATAGTCTCTGATGCTTCGTGCTGTGCCACCAACCTGGAGGAGTGGGTATCTTTGATGAATATTGATACTCCCCCTCTTTTTCTGGTTCGGTCCAAGTTTTGGGGCCAAAAAGCATGGTATGAGGTATAACCTGGTAGTGCTGGGGTGCTCTCGGGAACCTTGAACCAGGTTTCTGTTGCTGCACAGATATCGATGTTCTCCATGCTAAGGAGAGTTTCGAGTGCATGCATCTTGAGGTTTAGACTTCTGGCGTTGAGTAGCATTACTCTTAGTCTCTTATCCCTTGTGATACCTATGGAGGTGGGTTTGTCTTTTGAGCCTTGCCTAAAAAAGGCGCTATGGGGGTAGCAAGAGCCTTTGCCAATATCTGAAAGCCCAGGGGTGACAGGTGCAAGCCATCCCTAGCGAAGCATCGGGGCTTGTCGAGCATGTACTTACTGTACTTATTTCCTTGTTTCACTTGAAAGAAAGTTACTGTTTGTCGTTTTTGCATTTAAGTTACCTGTAACACATTTCACTTAAGTTACCTGGCACTTGCTCACTAAAGCAATTATATAAGTCAGCACTAAAAATTAAAAGCACTACACCCTCACTCTCCACTGGCCCTTGTTTTCAATTATTAAGGAATTCCCAATATTATTCTAGCATGTCCAAAGGTCAGTTGTCAATCTCCTCTCCAGTTCAGCTGGTGAATCTGGGAATCTTGAGGCAATGTTACAACTGCCTCATGTACACAGACAACCCTTTCCTCCTCCCAACAAATTCCAACACATGTGAGAGATGCAACCATATAGCCAAACTGGAGGCTAAGCTCTCTCAACTCAGTACTGGCATAACCAGTCAGGAGGAGAAGGAAACCACACTCACTACAATTCCAGTCTCACATAGACCTACCACGACAGCAAACCAAACACATAATCACACAAAAACATACTCGGAGGTTCTAAATAAAGATCTGCCTAAGCAGCAGAGACCTCCAAAGCAGACACCCAAGCAACCGCTACCCCAAAACAAAACACGTGCAACACATATCTCACAAAGCCAGTGTGCCGAACAGTCACAGCCCTTAAGACTAAACAACACACCTGATACACTTGTAATAGGTGACTCTATCGTCAGGCACACTGACGTCCCGCTCACCAGGCTGAACAAGGAGAGGGTCACGGTGAGCAGCCTGTCGGGTGCTAGGATCCGCCACATAACACAAGCACTCAGGTCACTCCAAGGCAAGTACAAATATGACTCAGTCATTGTCCATGCTGGTGTGAATGACCTGAGACATACCTCCTTGGACTACATGAAAAGAGACATAAAGGTGCTCTCTGAGCATGTAGCCCAGGCTGGTATGACCCTGACCTTGAGTAGCATCTTACCCTCACCAAGAATGATGCCACAATATGAAGACAAGATGATCAATTTCAACAATTGGCTTAAGTACTGGTGTCATTCAAAGGGAATCCAATGCCTGTCAGCTTGGGATGATATGCTCGACAAGCCACGATGCTTCGCTAGGGATGGCTTGCACCTGTCACCAGTGGGCTTTCGGATATTGGCAAAGGCTCTTGCTACCCCTATAGTGCCTTTTGTAGGCAAGGCTCAAAAGACAAACCCACCTCCATAGGTATCACAAGGGATAAGAAACTAAGAGTAATGCTACTCAACGCCAGAAGTCTAAACCTCAAGATGCACACACTCAAAACTCTCCTTAGCATGGAGAACATTGATATCTGTGCAGTAACAGAAACCTGGTTCAGGGCTCCCGAGAGCACCCCAGCACTACCAGGTTATACCTCATACCATGCTTTTCAGCCCCAAAACTTGGACCGAACCACAAAAGGAGGGGGAGTATCGATATTCATCAAAGATACCCACTCCTCCAGGTTGGTGGCAAAGCACGAAGCATCAGAGACTATCCATGTGCAACTAACAGTGGGTAAAACTGCCTTCCAGTTTATAGCCTGCTAGAGACCACCCTCCCAAACCTAGGAACCCCACTCGGCCTTCCTGAGAACACTGGAAAATATGAAGGTCTCTCCAAACACCATTATATTGGGCGACTTCAACTACCCAAACATAGACTGGGAGCATTACTCTAGCTCCAACACCCTAGCTCAAAGGTTCCTAGAATTTATAAACTCAGATGCTATGGAACAACTTGTTACCACTCCCACAAGAGGGGAAAACATACTGGACCAGATCATCACCAACATGGGGACTCTATGCTCCAGACCAGAAGTGTATCCCTCACTGGTAAGATCAGACCATAAACTAATCTCACTGGATATTCACATCCTGACCCCACCCCCTGCCCAGAAAACCACAGTGAAAACCTTCTCTAAAGCAAATTTCACACTCCTCAAAACCGAGGTGGAATCCTTCAAAGCCCCTGGGCATGTGGAAAATACGGCCCAGACCACAGAATCCTTTATAAACGCATTCTATGAACACCTTCAGGAATGCATGGATCATGCGATCCCGAATAAAACCAAGACCCAATCCTCCAAAGGCAGACATCCTGTCTGGTGGACCCCAGCCATAAACAAACTATACAATAGAAGGAGGAAGCTACTAAATGATAGAGCAAAATCCCAAAAAGGGAAGGCATCACTGATCAGTATTAGCAAAAAACTACGGGCACTCATAAAATTGTCTAAGGCCAGCTTCGAGAGAAAAATTGCACAGGACACTAAGGATAATCACAAGGCTTTCTTTAGTTATGTTAGGAACCTGGGTGGTAATTCCCAGATATGCTCAGAATTAGTCCAAAATGACAAAAAATACACTGACCCCACAGACATTGCCAACATCCTAACTGACAGGTTCAGTGCAAACTTCTCCCCCCCCCCCACCAAAAGGGCAAATATCTATCCCAGCAGAGTGCTTCCCCCCTGCCACCTCAGATCCTCAGGTAAGAGCCGCCCTCCAAAGCAAAAACACAGCATCAATGGGACCAGACGGTGTCCCGGGCTGCGTCCTACATGAACTCCAAGAAGAGCTAAACCCAAACATAAAACTACTGTTCAATCTCAGCCTTACTACAGGATATGTGCCCAAAGAGTGGCGTACAGCAACAGTGGTCCCTCTCCATAAAGGTGGTGCCTCAACGTATCTTGGAAAATATCACCCCATAAGCCTGACTAGCTTAGTCTGCAAAGCTATGGAAAGGATCATCATGGACCTCATAAATAAAGATATTGGGGACTACAGACACTGGATCCTACCCAGTTCGGCTTTGTTAAGGGCAGATCCTGCCTCTTAAACCTGGTTGATTTCTTTGAAACAGTCTCCAAGGTGATTGATGAGGGGAAGGTGGTCCACACAGCCTACCTGGACCTCGCAAAAGCCGTCGATACAATACCCCACTCGGGCATTATAGATAAGTTCACCAGCTTAAATATAAACCCCTATGTCACTAGATGGATTGCAAACTGGCTCAAGGACAGAACCCACATGGTTAGAATTGCTGGAGCCATGTCAGACTCCAAACCAGTTACAAGTGGTGTCCCACAAGGCTCAGTCCTGGGACCTCTCTTGTTCGGTATATATTTCTCGGAGGTACAGGCCAACACGGAAGGACTGTGGCTGACCAAGTTCACAGATGACTGCAAACTGGGCACCATAATCGACTCTCCAGCCGACACAAGCATCCTCCAAAGGGCCTCATAGAAACAGACAACTGGTGCCAGAGCCATGGCCTCAAGCTAAATGCCAAAAGTGTATAGTCATCCCCTTTGGCAAAACAAAGTGCCCACAAATTACCACATAGGTGGTAATCCATTAAGTACAGAAGAAGTAATTAGGGACCTGGGGACCCAAGTTGATAGCAATCTCTCATTTGACAACAACGTGGCCAAAGTGGTTAGAAAAACATTTTATATAGCCCACCTAATCATGAAGGGATTCACATCTAGATCAGGGGAGGTCATCGTGCTTCTTTACTCATCCCTCATCAGGCCCATAATTGAGTACAATGCCCCTTTTGGGATTTACCTTACCAGACACCTGCAGCAACTGGAAAGACCCCAAATGTACCTCACCAAGAGGATCAAAGGTCTCAAACAGATGCCATATGCTGCCCGGTTAAAGAAACTCCAGCTCTACTCAGTGGCATACCGCCTGTTCAGAGGCGATCTGTGCCTGATGTATAAAGCCATGTCCAACCCGGAATTAATGGACATGCTGCACCTCAGAAAACCCAAATCCCATCGAGCTACGCGCTCGAAGGACTTGAACCTCAGCACTGAAATAAACAGGACATGCTGGAGGGACAGATTCATAACCCAGAGGCTCTTGAATAAAATCCCAGTCCAGGTTAGGCAGAGTCCCTCATTGACTCTCTTCAAGAGGAATCTTGATGAGTGGATGGGAGATCATAGGTTTACCCCAGGTATCACTTCTGTGTCACTGTTAGATAGAGGCACAGTATACTAACCTCGAAAAAGGGCATAGCAAAATAAATTTAAAATGGGTGGCGAAAGCCAAACACATTCTGGCTAGGCTTATAAATGCCCTAGGGAAATAGCCTAGTATGAACCTATGAACCTATGAACCTATGTCATCCCAGGCTGACAGTGGATCCCCTTTGAATGACACCAATACTTAAGTCAATTGTTGAAATTAATCATCTTGTCTTCATATTGTGGCATCATTCTCGGTGAAGTTAAGATGCTACTCAAGGTCAGGGTCATACCGGCCTGGGCTACATGCTCAGAGAGCTCCTCTATGTCTCTTTCCATGTAGTCCAGGGAGGTACGTCTCAGGTCATTCACACCAGCATGGACAATGACTGAGTCATATTTGTACTTGCCTTGGAGTGACCTGAGTGCTTGTGTTATGTGGCAGATCCTACCGCCCGGCAGGCAGTTCACCGTGACCTTCTCCTTGTTCAGCCTGGTGAGCGGGACGTCAGTGTGCCTGACGATAGAGTCACCTATTACAAGTGTATCAGGTGTGTTTCAGTCAGGCCAGGCTGTTTGACCAGCTCAAGGCTGCATAGCTATGCATATAAAGTTAGGGGGTTTACAGTGTGCTTACCAGACATATTTAGTTTGGTGTTACTGTGTATCATACTGTGCTGATAATCAGTACTCTGTAAAACTTCTTGGTGTACGAAACTTCCAACCCTCTGAAACGGGATTAGTTCATACAAACCCTGTTACATCAGCAGCTGTTCAATTGTATAACAGCAACTATTTCACATAGGGCCATGTTAATGTGTCTGTGTCCAGGTATGTTAAGGTTTCAGTAGATGTCGTACAATAGTTGAATAATCGGTTATGGCATGACATATGTATTGATGCTATTATTTTGGTTGTGGGGTAGATGTTGGTGGGTGTACATAGCACATGCAGGTGTGTAGGAACCCCTTTTATACAACTTCTATATGTGTGTGGGTGTTCTTTCCCTATGTGAACACCTATCCCTTAGTGGACTAATACTAAGGTAATTGCAGGCTGATTCATTAAGACACTGTTAAATGCTTCCTGTAATATATGTATATATATATATATATATATATATATATATATATATATATATATATATATATATATATATATATATATATATATATATATACATATGTATATAGATATAATATATAATATATATTATTGCATACGTTTAGCTGTACCTCCATAGATGTGTAGATGTTTTTAACCTATCTATATATCTACATATATATGTAGATCTGTATATATCGACATGTCTCTATGTATTTCTCTCTCTCTCTCTCTCTCTCTCTATATATATATATATATATATATATATATATATATATATATATATATATATATGAGCATACACTTTTCATTGGGTACATGGCGGGTTGCCCTATTTGAACACATTCCTCCCTTTTGTGTTTTAACCTGTCTGCATACACAACTTGGATAGGTACATCTCAGGTAGCTTAGTGGTAGGTTACTCTGAGGATGGAGTACATGGTTATGGATTCTAATCCTGGAAGGTGTTATTATTTTGCCTCTCAGAGTAGGCACTGGTAGGGAAAGTGCGAATAATGCACATTTAAGCAGTTGTAAGCAGGTTTGCTCGTGGTCTGTGCAACGTTAATCAAAGGTTAAACCTGTGAAATGCTTATCCGTTTACCGTGTTTAAGCACCGCTTACCATCATGCAAACCCGTGGAAACCTGCTTACAACTGCTTAAAAGTGCTTTAATCCACCTGCATCCAACAACCCTTATTCTGGCCCTCAAAATAACTTAAAAACCCTTGAACCCAGGACCATGAACACAACAGTCACTGACTTTACCACTAAGGTATTTGAGATATGTACAAATGTTATGGCGTTTAGAATATACATTGTACTACAGACATTCCTCACTACTGAAAACAAATGTGACAGTCAGGTGGTGCACATATGTCTGATACATGTTAATGTTCATATGTTTGTGAAATTAGGTGTTGCAATGTGACATGACAGGTTGTATTATGAATGAGAAAGGTTCTTGTTTTGTGTCCTTTTTATATTGTCCCCATACTCCATGTATACCCCTCCAGTTCACTTATTGAACATCTGACCCTGGCCCTCCTTGATGCATGATTGCATTACCCATCATTCCTCCCCCACCCCAATCTTCACATACACAACAACTACCCCTTCTATGGTGAATTAGGTTATTATTAATTGTTATAATACCAGAGCTGCATGTGTTTTGTGTACACTTCAATTCCTTTGGATTGCTTCTGTGTCATGAAGTGTGTTCATAGATGTTTATATATATGGCTATTGATGTAACTGTATTATATATAGATATATATAGATAGATATATATATATATATATATATATATATATATATATATATATATATATATATATATATATCTTTATATCTATGTGCAGACATCACTGACGTATATATATATATATATATATATATATATATATATATATATATATATCGTATTAATTTGTAACAGTAATGCATATGTAGACTTGTATGTGTTGGTTTACAAACTACAGTACATTACAATGTACTCTACATATGTACACAAAGTGACTGTCCCATTTGTGGTCATTACAGTGGAATGCATATGGCATAAGGTGTAGTCTAAAGACCATGAAACATGTATACACCTCAGATGGCTTAGTGGAAAGTTTCATGACTATAGTGTGCATGGTCCAGTGTTCAATAGCTGCAATGTTTTAAAAATGTTTTTTACTCCAGAATAAGGCTCATTTAAGCACTTGTAAGCATGTTTAAAAGTGTTTGTGTGACAATATAGCAGTGGTTAAACACAGTTAAACAAACTTTGTAACGTATAACCTGTGTGTGCAAACAAGGCCACATCTGCTAACTACAGGATATATACATTTCAGTGCAGTAACATCTCACTATGTGCTTACATAACATTACATTCTCTGTTGACTTTACTCTCCAGCACACATGGGTTTATATGGGTGTTTTGAATGTTTATTATACAGATGATTACCACCTATATATGCAAACTGTGGTTAAGGTATACTTTTTAACATGATAAACATCCATGACTTTATTGGGATTGAGACCTTGAATGCACAGATACTATGCAGATGCTGTAACCATTACACTACTGACATTAACGTTGCTTCTACCTGTTTTCAATTTAGATGATTTCTATGTGTAAGCTAGGCTAAGCAAAGGGCGGAGGCCCCAAACCCACTGAGATTCACTTAATCTTGAAATAACAACATATAATAAATGTAATGTGAGACAATACATTACATTCCTAACTACATTAGGCATAGCCCCTCACTGACACACTTCAAGGGAAACCTTGTTGTGTGAATGGGTAACAGAATATACATCCCTGGGATCATGTGTCCCAGAACCATACAGCCAGGGGGTGGGAGTGCCCGTCCAGTTTGATAGCTGCGAGACCTGTTGGGGAAATTGAATGGTGTTTAATTGTCACATTAACATACTCTCTTTAGATTACTAAGTGCCCCTATCACCCTCCACCACCCCAGACTTCAACAGCTTCCGGCAACTCTGCCTGGAATTGCTTCATTGCCTATGCTTGACAGAGGCTCAGTTACTTCATCAATGGTGTGGAGAAAGCCAACACACTGTAGCTATGCTTCTAATTGCCCTTGGGCAGATAGGTAGTAAGCTATCTGTGAACCTCTAAAGTGCAGGCCATCACAGCCATAATATGTGAATAAACAGACTTTCAGATCACAATATATATAGTGAGAAATCACCATGTAGTCAGGAAACAGTTAAGTACAGCAAGAACATACAAACACTGATACTTAGTCACTCCAAAAGCCTATCTTGGAAGCTAGAAGATTTGTATAAGTTTAAGGCGTTCTATTGCTTACCAGTAGGTTATTTACAGGAGAAGACCAAAAAACCAGCTGCAAAACGTGGAGCAAGTAACACAAACTTGTAGGAAAAACCACCTTTAATAACAAAGCAAAGCTTTCGGGCAGAAACCTTCTTCAATACTAATACAATCAAGTCTGCATACTAGAAGCTTATATACAGGTCTAGAAGTCACATGATTAGCAGCCAAGAATCATGTGACAAACAGGTCTTAAAGTGCAAACAACATAATAAAACTTAAAAAAATCACATAATAAAACTTCAAATCACATAAAAAATCAATTAATAATATTACGTAATCTAGTTAAAATTGGTTTTAAACTAACTTTGCTGTTAATTCCTGGATATGAATCAGCAGCTAGTCTTAAAAGCCATTCAAATTCCTTAGTCTCAAGGTGATTATTCAGATCTCCACCTCTGGCACTAGGACAATTAAAATCAATAACTCTAAACTTAAAAGAATGTTCAGAGCCATGAATATTGATATGCTTATATAGTGCATTATTTTCACAACACCGTCTGATTTCTGAATTATGATCAATAACACGATCTTTCAGCTTACGAATAGTTTTTCCTACGTAGAACGAGGTGCAGGATTTACATGTAGCCAAATAGATAACACCTGAAGTGTTACAAGTAGCTGAAAGTTTAAAATTGAATACTTGACCAGTGCTAGGGTGTGTGAAAATATCACTACCATTACCAAACATCTGTGCACAAGCAATACAGTTGAAACATTGAAAAGTTCCATGCTTAATAGCCAACGTCATAGGCTTAGGTTTATAAAAATCTTTATAGCACAATAAGCTTTTGATAGTCTTCATATTTCTATAAGAGAAGCATGGTTTATCACCTACAATAGCTTTCATTTCATCTGAAGCTAATAAAATTATCCAATTTCTTGAGATAATTTGTTTAACCAGGTGACTTCTTCTATTAAAAGTGGTCATATATCTAACTGAAGTCATCTCTTTATTGCTGTTATTATTTTTCTGGGATGTAGTTAACGAAATATCCTGCCCTTGATTAAAGCTGATAGGTTTCAAATAAGTCTTCCTAGCCTCTAAAATATCAATTCTTGACTTATTAAGTAGGTGGGCATCATAACCACTCGAGGTAAATTCGACTATCAAATCATCCAGTTGTAACTTGAATACATCATCATCTGTGTTGAGCCTACTTGTCCTAATAAATTGTGATTTTACCACACTTCTGAAAATATGTGGAGCGTGCATACTACTGTAATGTAAATATTTACAACAGCTAACTTCCTTCTTATATACAGAAGTATTAAGAATTCCATCATTCAGCTGGATTTTTACATCTAAGTAACACATAGTATTTTCAGAAACTTGCATTTTAAATTTCAAATAATCAGTTGTGGAGTTCAAATAGTCAACAAAAACATCCAGATCATGAAGTGTACCATTCCAAACAATTAAACAGTCATCAACAAATCTTTGATAAAACTAATATAGGTAGAAAGATTCCTATTACTATACAGATGTTTATGTTCCCATTGGTAAAGGACTAGGTTAGCGTATGTGTTAGCCACTGAGGTACCCATAGCTATTCCTGTTAACTGTAAATATAAAGTTTCGTTAAACATAAAAATATTATTTTTCAAAACAACATCCATAAGACAGCAAATGTTGTCAATGGATTTGAAATCAGGGTTAGGTTGTGTTATTAAAAATTCCCTCAGAAGCTCAAGTCCGGCATCATTAGAAATGACGGTAAATAAGGATACGATATCCAAGCTAACTAAATAATGTCTTTTAGTTTTTATATCAGACTCATTTGTAGTATACCATTGCTGTAGCTTAGATAACAAATCATGTGTATCTTTCAGGATGGTATTACAATTAAGTAGATGTGGTTGTAACTGTTTGTGCAAGTAAACTGAAACCGGTTCTGTAATCCAGCCTCCACCTGAGATGATAGGTCTCATTGGTGGGTTATCCATAGACTTATGTATTTTTGGGATACCATACAAATGAGGTATCAAAGGACAAGGTACAGTTAGAAAATGAAACAAATCAAGGTCGATGTCACCATTAAGCTGAAGTTCAAATATTACCATGTTGACATAACTCACACATTTCTTTACATCAGCATGTGTAACTATTTTAAATGCCATCTCATCATTCAAAAGTAGAGAAACAGCTGAAAAATATTTATCTCGGTCCATAATAACAGGCATACCACCTTTGTCCGCTTGCTTTATTACAATGTCATTATTATTTTGTAGACTTTTTAATGCTTCATACTCTGCAAAAGTCAGATTAAAGTTCTTATTCCTCATGGGCCGTAGGTATAATTCTCTTATTTGTAGTTCACACACATCATGAAATGCATTCAATATGGGTGCATTACGTGGAATAAAAGTACTTCGTCGTTTTAGACTGTCTCCCATTGAGTTAGATTTACCAAACATTAGTTTTAAACTCAAGTTACGAACAAACAACTTTAAATCAGTTAAAGCAGACACAACATTATCATTACAGGATGGCATAAATTTAAATCCTTTATCTAAAAGAGAGAGATGAGCAGGATTTAACTCAAAAGATGATAAATTTAATGCCACAACTACTTGCGACTTACTTTGTTGAGTCCAAAAGGGCTCTCGTTTTTACGTTTGTTTGCTATGGTTGCCTGTGTTGCATATGACCTTGCAGGTGAACCTCTAGACCTGGGTGATCTATTCACGATGGTTTCAGCGTGCTCCAGTTGGAATCGTTTATTAGTTAAATTTAAAGTTAGTTGTTGTGTCTTTTTAATAGCCATAGCGTTCGTATTCACATTCAAGTTGCCATCACGCTTGTTCTTACTTCCTGTAGGTGCGCATGCGCTTTAGGATGAGGAACATGATACCAAAAGGCCAGGCTCATTCGTAACTGGTGCAGGGGGAGTTTCAGATGTCAAGGGTGTAGAGGGCGGGTTATTATTTAAAGAAATGTTGTCAAAAGTATCCAGGGAGTCAAGTCCTTCTCTTGCAGGAACTTTAAGGTAAGCAGTAGTACGAGGATTCTCAGTTCTGGGCCAAGAGAAGATATTCCCTCTTTGGAAGTCACCTATGTCGCGTTGAAGCTTCCGTTTTTTGGTAGCTTCCATCCTGACCTCAAAAGCTTGAATCCTATCAAGCATTTGCTGGTATACAGGTGTAACTTTAGGAAATACATTCAATTCTAAAATAGTACTCTCAAGTGAAAAAATCTCACGCTTGTACTCTTCCTCAATTTTTATAAAAAAGTCATTCATTAAAGACATATAGTCTAGAGATAGCTTAATATTCAATTGTTGCCATGATTTGAGTAGTTCTGGAAAGGTATTGCCATATGAAGGCATTTTAAGGATCCTGAGTCCACGTGGGACAATACCTTTATCAAGATATGCCAAAAAACTAAAACGTTGCCATTGCAACCTCTTAAATGCCATTACTTTTCTTTCCAGAAGTTGTAATACTCTATTGAATTCAGCAACATTATCCAAGTCTGCTGTAGGTTCAGATGCAGTGTTCATTGTTTCTGTAAAGTTCAGTAGAGGGTTATTCTCCACATCAGTAAGAGATCTGAGGGAATTTAAATCCATTTCTTGATGCCAAAAATGACTACAGGCTGCGAGGTAGACCTTGAAGTAGGTATTCCCAATAACAGCAACAGATAAAGACCAAAAAACCAGCTGCAAAACGTGGAGCAAGTAACACAAACTTGTAGGAAAAACCACCTTTAATAACAAAGCAAAGCTTTCGGTATCATGTTCCTCATCCCAAAGCGCATGCGCACCTACAGGAAGTAAGACCAAGCGTGATGGCAACTTGAATGTGAATACGAACGCTATGGCTATTAAAAAGACACAACAACTAACTTTAAATTTAACTAATAAATGATTCCAACTGGAGCACGCTGAAACCAGCGTGAATAGATCACCCAGGTCTAGAGGTTCACCTGCAAGGTCGTATGCAACACAGGCAACCATAGCAAACAAACGTAAAAACGAGAGCCCTTTAGGACTCAACAAAGTAAGTCGCAAGTAGTTGTGGCATTAAATTTATCATCTTTTGAGTTAAATCCTGCTCATCTCTCTTTTAGATAAAGGATTTAAATTTATACCATCCTGTAGTGATAATGTTGTGTCTGCTTTAACTGATTTAAAGTTGTTTGTTCGTAACTTGAGTTTAAAACTAATGTTTGGTAAATCTAACTCAATGGGAGACAGTCTAAAACGACGAAGTACTTTTATTCCACTTAATGCACCCATATTGAATGCATTTCATGATGTGTGTGAACTACAAATAAGAGAATTATACCTACGGCCCATGAGGAATAAGAACTTTAATCTGTCTTTTGCAGAGTATGAAGCATTAAAAAGTCTACAAAATAATAATGACATTGTAATAAAGCAAGCGGACCAAGGTGGTATGCCTGTTATTATGGACCGAGATAAATATTTTTCAGCTGTTTCTCTACTTTTGAATGATGAGATGGCATTTAAAATAGTTACACATGCTGATGTAAAGAAATGTGTGAGTTATGTCAACATGGTAATATTTGAACTTCAGCTTAATGGTGACATCGACCTTGATTTGTTTCATTTTCTAACTGTACCTTGTCCTTTGATACCTCATTTGTATGGTATCCCAAAAATATATAAGTCTATGGATAACCCACCAATGAGACCTATCGTCTCAGGTGAAGGCTGGATTACAGAACCGGTTTCAGTTTACTTGCACAAACAGTTACAACCACATCTACTTAATTGTAATACCATCCTGAAAGATACACATGATTTGTTATCTAAGCTACAGCAATGGTATACTAGAAATGAGTCTGATATAAAAACTAAAAGACATTATTTAGTTAGCTTGGATATCGTATCCTTATTTACCATCATTCCTAATGATGCTGGACTTGAGCTTCTGAGGGAATTTTTAATAACACAACCTAACCCTGATTTCAAATCCATTGACAACATTTGCTGTCTTATGGATGTTGTTTTGAAAAATAATATTTTTATGTTTAACGAAACTTTATATTTACAGTTAACAGGAATAGCTATGGGTACCTCAGTGGCTAACACATATGCTTACCTAGTCCTTTACCAATGGGAACATAAACATCTGTATAGTAATAGGAATCTTTCTACCTATATTAGTTTTTATCAAAGATTTGTTGATGACTGTTTAATTGTTTGGAATGGTACACTTCATGATCTGGATGTTTTTGTTGACTATTTGAACTCCACAACTGATTATTTGAAATTTAAAATGCAAGTTTCTGAAAATACTATGTGTTACTTAGATGTACAAATCCAGCTGAATGATGGAATTCTTAATACTTCTGTATATAAGAAGGAAGTTAGCTGTTGTAAATATTTACATTACAGTAGTATGCACGCTCCACATATTTTCAGAAGTGTGGTAAAATCACAATTTATTAGGACAAGTAGGCTCAACACAGATGATGATGTATTCAAGTTACAACTGGATGATTTGATAGTCGAATTTACCTCGAGTGGTTATGATGCCCACCTACTTAATAAGTCAAGAATTGATATTTTAGAGGCTAGGAAGACTTATTTGAAACCTATCAGCTTTAATCAAGGGCAGGATATTTCGTTAACTACATCCCAGAAAAATAATAACAGCAATAAAGAGATGACTTCAGTTAGATATATGACCACTTTTAATAGAAGAAGTCACCTGGTTAAACAAATTATCTCAAGAAATTGATAATTTTATTAGCTTCAGATGAAATGAAAGCTATTGTAGGTGATAAACCATGCTTCTCTTATAGAAATATGAAGACTATCAAAAGCTTATTGTGCTATAAAGATTTTTATAAACCTAAGCCTATGACGTTGGCTATTAAGCATGGAACTTTTCAATGTTTCAACTGTATTGCTTGTGCACAGATGTTTGGTAATGGTAGTGATATTTTCACACACCCTAGCACTGGTCAAGTATTCAATTTTAAACTTTCAGCTACTTGTAACACTTCAGGTGTTATCTATTTGGCTACATGTAAATCCTGCACCTCGTTCTACGTAGGAAAAACTATTCGTAAGCTGAAAGATCGTGTTATTGATCATAATTCAGAAATCAGACGGTGTTGTGAAAATAATGCACTATATAAGCATATCAATATTCATGGCTCTGAACATTCTTTTAAGTTTAGAGTTATTGATTTTAATTGTCCTAGTGCCAGAGGTGGAGATCTGAATAATCGCCTTGAGACTAAGGAATTTGAATGGATTTTAAGACTAGCTGCTGATTCATATCCAGGAATTAACAGCAAAGTTAGTTTAAAACCAATTTTAACTAGATTACGTAATATTATTAATTGATTTTTTAAAGTTTTATTATGTGATTTTTTTAAAGTTTTATTATGTTGTTTGCACTTTAAGACCTGTTTGTCACATGATTCTTGGCTGCTAATCATGTGACTTCTAGACCTGTATATAAGCTTCTAGTATGCAGACTTGATTGTATTAGTATTGAAGAAGGGTTCTGCCCGAAAGCTTTGCTTTATTAAAGGTGGTTTTTCCTACAAGTTTGTGTTATTTACAGGAGAGATGAGAAACAAGCACAAATGGGAAACATGCATGCAACGATACCATACCGGCTTATGTGTCAGCCTTAGGCTTTGGAATACTGGCCAAGGCTATTGGCGCCCCCATGGTGCCTTTTTTAGGAGAGTCTCAAAGGTGAATACCAGCTCTGTAAACAGCACAATAGCAATCAATGAGGATTATGCTACAGGGGTTGTGATCACAACATGCATGCACTCACAGCACTCCTCAGAATGGTGAACGTCAACATCTGTGCAGTAACTGAGACCTGTCTTAAGGCTCCTGAGAGCACACCAACACTACCAGACTACAACCCATACTACACACTTCAGCCACAGAACATGGACTGACACAGACATGGAGGGGGTGTATCCATATTCATCAGGGATACCTACACCTCCAGGTTAGTGGGGCAGCATGACACCTCTGAGATCATCCATGTGCAGCTAACATCAGCCACAACTGCAATGTAAACTGTGGCCTGCTACATATCACCCTCCATGACCCAGGACCACCACTCCATCTACCTGGAGACAGTGGAGAAGATGACAGTCCTAATGCACACCCTGGCATTGATTGATGTCAACTACCCTACCATTAACTGGGAAACCTACTCAAGTACTCACTTCCAGGCCCAGCACTTCCCGGACATTATCACCTCATATGCCCTGTATCAGGTGGTAACCTCCCTAATGAGGGGTGGAAACATACTAGAAGTGGTCATCACCAACATGGGCAACAGGTGTACCACAGCAGAGGTTAACTGGTCACTGGTTAGATCTGACCATGAACTATTCACTGTTTCCCACCCAAACATCTCCCCCACCCACAGAAACCACAGTGTATACCTTTCCTACAGCTAAATTTACAGTACTAGTGACAGGGGTGGGGAGTTTCGCAGCCCCCACACTAAGGGGAAACACTGCTCAAGATGCAGACAGATTTACAAATGCAATCTATAAGCACCTACATGGATGTATGGATCGTGCCATCATTGGTAAACCAAGACTCACTCCTCCTCGACAAGGACACCAGTCTGGTGGATCCCTGCAATAAACAGGCTATACTACAGAAGTAGGACAGTGTTCCAGACAAACAGCAAATCTCACGAAGGGCAGACATCCGTGACCACTATTAGTATGATACGTAGGTCCCTCATGACATCATCCAAGGCTAACATCAGCAGGAAAATATGCAAAAATTCGAAAGATAACCACAAAGCCTTCTTTGGCTATGTCAAGGAGCTAAGTGGTGACACACAGATTTGCACTGTGCCAGTGAAATATAGCACAAAATATGCTGACCCTACTGATATCGCCAACATCCTTGCAGATACATTCAGTGCATTCTTATAGGTTCATAGGTTCATAGGTAGGTACTAGTCTATCGGCCCAAGGGACTACGTAAGCCTAGCCAGTAAGGTACCATAGCTTATGCCACCCAAGAAAGTTATTTTCCTGTGCCACTGTCCAGCAGAGACACAGAAGTGATCCCTGGGATGTAGTTCCTATTTCCCATCCACTCATCAAGATTTTTCTTGAAGAGTGCTAATGAAGAACTTTGCTTGACATAGCTGGGTAGCTTGTTCCAGAGTATAGTAAGTCTCTGGGACAGGAATATATCCCTCCAGCGTATCCTGTTTATTGTGGTGACAAGGTTTAGGTCCCTAGAGCATGTCAGTACAGCATCCCACACATCAGAGACACACAGGTGGAAATGGCCCTCTCTGACAGCAGAACACAGCGTCAGTGGAGGCAGATGTTGTCCTGGACTGCATCTTGCAAACTGTACAAAACAACCTGACCTCCCCACCTAATTAAGCTTTTCAACCTCAGCCTCTCCACAGGCTACATGCCCATACAATGGTGTGTGGCAACGGTTATTCCACTCCATCAAGGTGGAATCACAACTGACCATGGTAACTACCACCCCATAAGCCTGACTAGCCTGGTCTGCAATGGTATGGATCGCATCTTCATGGCACTCATTAACAAAGACATTGGTAACCTCTAAACACATGACCCAACCCAGGTCAGCTTGGTTGAGTGCAGTTCATGCCTACTGAACCCGTTTGACGTTTTACATACAGTCACCAAGACATTAGATGATGGGATAGGTGGTTCACACATACTTCCTTTACCTTGCCAAGGCTTTTGACACCATGCCCCACTGAGGTATTATTGATAAACACACCAGCCTGTACATACACCCATACATCACAGGTTGGGTTGCCAACGGGCTTACACACAGAACCCATATGGTACGACTAGCGGTCTCCAGGTCCAACTCTTGACCAGTCATGACTGTTGTCCCACAGGACTCATTCCTGGGAGCCCTACTGTTTGGCATATACTTCTCAGAGGTACAGGCAAACAAAGGTGGACTACGGCAGACCATGTTTGGCAATGACTGCAAACTGGGAGCCATGATTGATAGTCCAGCTGACACAGACATCCCTCAAGGGGCCTCACAGAGACCGACACAGGGTGTCAACATCATGGCCTCCAGCCAAGTGCCACAAATTGCATGGTCATTCCATTGTGGAATATTAAGCACCCACATATTAGCACATAAGTGGCAGCCACTTTAATACAGACGAGGTAATGGGGTATCTGGGGACAAAGGTAGATAGTGATCGCCCCTTTGACAATCATATCTCCCAAGTATTTAGGACATCCTTCTATGTAGGCCATCTGATTACTAAAGGGTTCCCATCTAGACATACTGGGGTTATAGTGCCCCTTTACTCATCACTCATCAGTCCCATCATAGGGTATAATAACAATTTGGGATGTACCTCAGAAAACACTTCCAACAGCTTGAAGGTCCATGAATGTACCTCACCAAGGGGATTACTGGCCTCAAACATATGCCCTATGCAGCCAGACTGAATAAACTCCTGCTTTACTCAGTGGCATCTTGTTTACCCAGAGATGATCTCTACTGGCCAACACAGAAATGTCAAACACAGGCTTAATGGATATGCTCCACCTATGAGAATCCATGTCACAGTGAGCCACACACTGTAGTGAGCTGAAACTTGCCACAACAATAACTGGAAGATGCTGGAGGGATGGATTCCTGTCACAGACACTCCCCATACTTTGGAACAGCATCCCTAACTACATTATACAGAGCCCCTCACTAACACTCTGCAAGAGAAACTTGAAGAGTGGATGGGGAACAGTAGATGCACCCCAGGGATCCCGCCATTGGCTCTGCTCCACAGAGGGACAGTTAATGAATCAATGGGGTGGCAAAAGCTGACTCATTTTGGCTAGGCTTATGAATGGCCTCTGGCAGTTGGCCAAGTACCTACCTATGAACCTATATATACAGTAACAGCACATGTTGATAGCTTAATTTACTGTTCATGTGGTGACTTACCTTGTGCCAATGGCAGTTGTGTGTGCAATAGTTGAGGGCTGTCTATATTGGATGCACACAGTAGACTGCCTATATATGACAATTTATAGCTAGTCTTGTGTGTGTGCCATCCATTTTTACTGTGTGTGCAGGTGGAGAAAGGTGTCAGTCCCTAGGTGCCTACACTGTCAGTGTGTGTGCTATACGTTCCCTCCTTGCCAAGGCATGGGCATACTGGGCACGCCTCCGTCTGCATACTGGGGCTGGCTCAGGGTGTTCATGGTCTGAGTCCCTCTGTGCCTGTGGGGTCCTTGGCAATGGTGGTGGGCTGTGAGGGCCTTCACCATTCAGTCCCTGCTACAGCTGTTTCCGCAGGATCATATTGTGTAGCATGGCACATACTAAGAAGATGTGGGCACATGTGCCTGGCGAATACTGCAAGGCTCCACCAGATATGTCCAAGCAACGGAACCGTGATTTCAGCATCCCAAACACGCACTCTATGATGATTCTGGTTTGTGCGTGTGCCTCATTATGGCATTCCTGCATGGGTGTGTGTGCATTTCTGATGGGAGTCATCATCCACGGTTCCAGTGCATAGCCAGCATCCCCCACCAGGTGGTCATTTAGGATGTCCCCCCTGGCAAATAACTGATACAGCTGTGAGGCATGCCAGATGTGGGAGTTGTGATAGCTTCTAGGGCTGCCAGCATACACATTCATGATAATGCCCAGGGCATTGCACATGACCTGGCAGTTGATGGAGGTGTATCTCTTGCGGTTTATGTAGCGCCTACCCTGCTCACCGGGTGACTTGATGTGTATGTGCATGCAGCCTATTGCACCCAGTACCTCTGGGTATTCTGCCACACTGTGGAAGAGACGCATATTGCTGGCCAACTCCTCCTGCATTTGGGGGAAGTATATGTGTTCATTGGCATGTGGTAACATGGCATCCAGGAAATGGTGTAGTACCCTGGATGCTGATGCCTGTGAGATCCCCATGATATCCTCAGTTGGTCTCTGAAAGGTACCTGTAGCTAGTATTCTCAGGCTTACACATACCTTTGTATCCACTGAGATGGGTTCCCCTCTGTTTGTTCTGGCTCTGAGGCATGGCCGGCACAGCTCCACAAGTTGCTGTTGGATGTCCCTGTCCACCCTGTAACGCTCTACTATCTCCAGATCATGTAGCCCCTGGTAGGTTATCCTGGGTCTGAACATGCTACTCCTCCTCTGGTGCCTGAGGTGGTCATGTGCATTATCCTCCACACCACCTTCAGTCTCCAACACATGCTGGTGGATCAAAGCTATTGCAGCCCCTAACATGTACATACTAAATGTTCCCAGTCTGTATACACCACTGGTGCAGAGTGTATGGGAATACACAAATGTGTGTGAGGTGCTTTCACACTTTATACTATTGTGCTATGGATGCTGCTGATGTCATTGGGTGTGTATGAGCTATTCCAGCTGCAGAGTGTCTTAATTATGGGTTTTACAATGAATACTGCAAGTGTGGGGCCTTTACTGTGGAGTTATGCTTGCCTGCCTTGAATAATCTGTTGCCCTTTAATTCACTTTTAAACCCGGATCCCCTCCCATTATCAGGCATGCATCCACCTGCCGTCTTTCTTGCTTTGTACTTTCCCTACCCAGTCTTGGCAAAATCTGTCTTGTAGCTGATATACTGCAAATCAGCTTTGTTCTGTTTTGACACTTTACTGTTTTCTTTACAGTACAGTGCCTCCCCTTTCCTGTTCTGCAGGTAGCTGCTTGCAGCCTTGTTAGCTGTTGCCAATGGCCCACTGTAGGCTCCTAAGTGTTAATTAGTCATTTGTACTCCAATTTCCCTGCTCCAGCATTTCCTTATTTCTTTCCTATATCCTTCCTGTTTCAGCTGCAGTGAGTGCCACGCAAACCCGTTTACCGGGTTTATGTGCGTTTTCATCTCCGTTCACATGCATACTCGGTTACCTTGTGTACTCTCAGCTAAGCAAAGCTATGACCAGTTCAACACACCCCTATCCTGCAGCTTTGCCTAGCTTGGGGCAAACCAGTTTAGCAATGCTCCAATGTGCTTACAGCAATGGCGACACACCCCTCTCTTGATGTCATCTTTATCTCAAGGGCACACCTTGGTGTTATAACGCTGTGCTGTGAGGTTCATCCTTACACCAGCGGGGAATCTGTGATTCAGTATTACTCCTCTCATTTGCATGGCATTGCCTACTAATTCCTAGCTACCGTGCATAACACTGTCACAGCCCTTTAGCAATCCTTGCACCATAGTATGGTGTAGCATGCCTGCTATTGACTATTATGGGGAAATCATGATATGTGTTACATTGCAGTTTTATTCTATATTTTTATATTTTCCTTGCAATCCCCTTTGCGTGCCACTGCCCTGCGCTTCCACGTTGCGATAGTGCGACTATATATATTAAATGTTTATTTTATATTTTGTACATTTTTTTTTTATGCCAATGGCTATATATTTCACCATTGGCATATATTAACAATATAATACATGTGTTTGGCTGGCTGTCATGGCTCCAATTTTATGTTTGCAAAAATGTAAACCGTTTTCTACGGTTTACATTTCTGCATGCTTACACTATGCCTGCACCACTTCCTGGATTGCTACATACCTTCATTTGCATGCTACACTGCTGCACATGGGGCAATTAGCATAAAGGTCCCAGGAGTTGTGCGGGCGTAGCATACGCAGGTAGTGCACGTGGGAACAGCTCGTACCTGGATCGCTCAGCAGACATATTTGGTGTTATAACGCCGACGCTACACCTGCACCTGGCGCAAGCTTTATGAATCCCGGGGTTTTTTTTATTTATTTTTTCATGAAAGAGAATTTGGAGAAAAAGAAGTATTTTTTTGGGGGGGGGGGTTGACCCAAACACAATGTATGCATACCATCACCTTTTTGTTTTCAAAAAAAACACTGATTATATTCATAAACTAGCAGAAAGTATTCTAAGAATTAAGCCAACATGGGAATGGAGAAAGGAGATTCTGCAGATAGGGATGACTGCAATTAGGGATACAGAGAATAGGCAAAAAGGGGCTGGAATTTATTGTATAGAACTAGCAAAGGAACCAAGCTATTAGGAGGACATAATTAGAGAGGGAAAGATGATAGAATGGGAAAATGCCAAGAATTTATTTGGACTGCAGGTTAGAGATTGCCTTTCCTGTCAAGGACTGATATCAGAGTACAGGCAAAGAGAAAGAAATAGGGAAGTCCTAAAAGAAAGACCTGCAGTGGTAGAGTTTTTAGTAGAATCTAAATCTAGAGCAGAAGCTGCCATTGAAAAGAGAATAATTAGTAGAGCATATAAAATATTTCATGATAACTATAAGAATCAATCAGAGGAGGTTAGAAAGGACTGGAAAGAGAAACTGGATAAGCAAGTCACAAAGAAATAATGGGGGATATATGTATGTCTCCCAAATATGCAACAAAGTCTTGAAGATTTAAGATCTTTGCTTGGAAATATTTACATATGTATTTTTATAGCCCAAGTAGACTCCAAAGAATTTTTCCTCGGGTAGACAGCAAATGTTGGAGTTGTGATGGGGAAGAAAGAGATAACTAAGAACATATTTTCTGGGAGTGTAATGATTTGGCAGACTTTAATGAGTCCCTGCAGACTGCTTTCTCAGAGATACTGGGTGAGTAAATTGCTGTAACTAAGAAAAAGATTTTTTGAGCTATGATACAGAATCAGAATTGCCTTTACATAGTAAGGCCTTGCTGAATGCAATTACGGTGGTTGCCAAAAAAGCAGTTGCTACAAAATGAAAATCAAAGTCTAAACCAGCTTTACTAGAAGTAACAAATATAGTAACAGAGATACAACAACTGGAACTGGGATCCTCAGAAAAGGGTAGGAGCAAATTACATAGGAAAATTGGAATTGTTGGAACAATACATGCAGAAGAGGAACAAGTTTTAAAAGAAGGCAGGATTTGAATGAGCTATGTAATGTTTGACTGACAATGACTGGATAGATTATAAGTGATGTATAATGTTTGCAGCTACACTTGTGTCAGCATGGTTTGTAATGTATAATATTTGCAACTAAAATTGTGTGGTTAATTTTCATTTATATAAATGTAAGATTGCCCATGTCATACGTGATAATTTAAAAAAGATGCTTCACTTTTAAAAAAAATAATCAGATCAGGAAAAAAAGAACAAAGAGCAGTTCTTTTATTAGACATACCTCTAGTCAAACTTCTGAACCAAAACTCTTTCTGCTACCTATCAGGAAAATTCACAATTAGGAAAACAGCTTATAAATCCAGATCACAACCTGATCATGCCCTCTTTTACTATACCACCATTTCTGGTAGGGAATATATCAACCACAGTTTTTTTTTTCCATTTTATGCCCCAGACTTTGGAAAGCCATACCACCAAATATAAAAGATTCACCTAGCATTCCTGAGTTCAGGAAAACAACCCCCCCCTTCAAACAGCATCACACAAAAGAAGCAGAATGCCACTGGTTTTCCAAACATAATGATATTTAAATTAGCCATTTATCTTACAGCTTTAGAGGAATATGTCACTGTAACAACTTGTTTTCCCATCTCCCATCTCACTGCTTCCTTTTCACACCACTTTTTTTTTACTAATACATTTCTTGACTACCTCTTAGCATTCTCTTGCTCTGTCCACACGGATCACTCCGTTATATAATAATTTCACAATTGAATCAGATGATCCACATCAAAACTACTAATGTAAAAAAAGAAATGCAGAGATGGTAAATCAGTCTGAAAGAATACAACAAACTGGAGGTACACAAGACTGTTTCAGAAATATTTAAATTGCCTTTTCAATAAAGCTGAAACTGCAATAACAATACGTCTTAAGGCAAGATTAAAACTTATCCCATCTGCTCCAGATGAATCACATTGCTATCATTTCCAGCTGAAGCAGAAAGGCAAAAGCACTCTCAGAAGCTACTTTTACACCCTGTTTGGTTATATACACTACTCTCATCTTCACTACTGCTGAATGACGATGACCTCTTTAACCCCAATCAGCTGATAACTTTAGTGAGGATGGCATACACTGAGATGTCTAAAAGTCTTTGTTGAACTCTGACAATATACTCTGGCACATGCATTTAACGTCTCAGTTTGAACATTTGCAGAATCATAGATCTGGAAGGCAGTTATTATAGTCAGTCTTAAAAAGTCTTTCCAGCTATATATCAAAGTGCTTACTCTGAATCATTACAGATAGCATGGCAAAAACGGATAAGAATAGTTCTTTACATTTAAAAGCTTACAGGATCCTTTCTAGATATCAGCATGGGTTCTACCCTCACAGCACCATGTCTACTATTTACCATTTTTATGTTAATCAGGTGAGTGTACTGGTCCTAGGATTCGTTTCAAACATGATCTGAACCAATGGCAGACAAAAACATGTTTAAAAAGATTTCAAGCCTGCATAAACTAAAGCACTGCTGGTGATTCCCTGTTGGGTGAGGAAAGTAAACCTATATATATATATATATATATATATATATTTTTTTTTTTTTTTTGTCTGTGATTTGCTGATAGAGCTGCTTTCTGTTTTACCTGCTCCATTTTATTTTCTGTTTTAAGAAATTTTTTGGCCTGTTGTTTTTGTTCTGTGTGGGAGATAAACACTTAAGTGATCTAAGCTGTACATTTCACATGTTTTTTCATTGGTTAAATTGTCTTGAGTGATACACAGTGAAGTTCTGGGACTTTGTCTTTTCTAAAAAGATTTCACGCCTGCATAAACTAAAGCACTGCTGCTGATTCCCTGCTGGTTGAGGAAAGTAAACCTATATTATTTTTTTATTCTGTGACGTGCGGATAGAGCTGCTTTCTGTTTTACCTGCTCCATTTTGTTTTCTGTTTTAAGAAATCTGCTTGCAAGGGCGCATGCTGGAATCGGCTAACTAGTTAATGTTATAATTTAAAAAAAAAAGTTTTTTTTTTTAGGGCGTTCTTCTTTAAGAAGTCCAGTCGCGGGCGTGCTGACATCATCGCTCATCGTGCATATTTTCAAGTTTGCGAGCGGGAACTCACACGGATGGTTTCGGGTTCGTAAGCAGGAACTGAAACGGATGGAAGATGGGACGGGTTTCGGGTTCGCAAGCGGGAGGAAACGAGCGGGAACTGAAACGGATGGAAGATGGGACGGGTTTCGGGTTCGCAAGCGGAAGGAAACGAGCGAAAGATGGGACACTTTCAGAGTGAGTAGTGTGTGTGTGTGTGTGTGTGTGTGTGTGTGTGTGTGTGTGTGTGTGTGTAAAATGCCCCAAATGTTGCAGGTTTTTCCCTCATACTTTTTCTGTTCCTCATAAAATCTGTGGTTTCTGTATTTCTGTCCTTGCAAAGCCAGTGGTAGCATTGTTGCCTGACAGCTACATGTTCTCTGGTTTGATTATTGGCTGTCTGGAGTGTTTCTCTCTGGGCCTCTGCTAAAAATTAGCTTTTTTTCCATGGTGCAAAGGAATGAAGCCTTTGACTGCACCTCACATGACCTGTGTTTAATTAGTGGAACAGGTGCTGAAGGGCTGGGTAGGGAAAGATGGGAGGGAGCAGTCTCTGGTGGCTTGCCTATTCTTGGGGGTGGGGTGGGGGATCTCTAAACTGCCACTTGGGTGAAAACCCTAGCCACAGCACGTGGTATTGCATCCATGTCGTACTATGTTGTACAGCTTATGCTTTCAAAAAGTGCAAAGCACCGAGCACCCCAAAACTAGTAGTGTGTGTTTGGAGCCATGCATACCTTCCAGTGATCAGGTAGCACTGAAACACTCTAGGGAGCCACCAAGGGTAGTGTTTCAGGAGAAGGCCAGTCCACAGGACATGGTAAGTGTCCCACCCTTTGCCACCAAGCTCTCACCTCTACAGAAACAAACAGGCCAACTGGGCTTCACAGACAAGTTCTCATCAAACCCAGGGATCTCTGGTTTTTACCTCCACAGAATAAAGAGGTCACAGGTTTCTCATCTTGCCTAGGGATATCTGGTTTTCACCTCCAGAGAATAAACAGGCAAATGGGTATTGGCACTAGAACTATAAGGTAAGGTCCTGTTGGGAGGAAGGTGCAATTTACTGGAATACACTGGGTCTGGTGTGCGACACAAAATATCGAGCAATCCAGGTTTAGGGGAAGGGTTTCATGAGTGGGTGGTAGTGATTAGGCTCACTGAGGATGGTCATGAATGAACACTATCAGTTTTGGGTAAAGTATGTAAATTGACTACTTGTCAGTTTCTGTAGCTTATACAGCTGCAATTTCAGCTACATCATACAAATGCAGCTAGGTATACTAAAAAAAAAAATGCTATGCTGTACTTGCGGTAATGGTTTAGGCGTTTTGACAGAGGTAGGTCAAGAAAGTAACATTTGTGTTTTGTAAAGCGGCAGTGGATATTTATTTTTGTAGGATTAAATGACATGGGTGCATAGAGACATCAGGTTGTACACTAGAATTACATATCCCGTTGTTCTCCTTTAACAAATGTTAAAAAAAAATGACACTCATTTAAATATCAGACTTCATATTCTTCAGAAAGTGCATGGTAACGAAAGCTTTTATTCTAGCAATTTTCTAAGTGTACAAGATGGATATTTGAAATGTATCCCTGTCTTTGGGACTGTATCCCCCCCATTATTGGCTTCATCCAGTTTTTGTGCTAAGGTTGAGAGCTATGGTAAGAACTGAATTCACTGAATATGTTTGGGGGCTATATTCCCCCATTACTGGCTTTGTCTGGGTGTTTTTTGCTAAGAGGTTGAGAGCTATGGTGAGAACTGAATTCATTGAATGTTTGGGGGCTGTATTCACCCAGTATTGGCTTTGTTCAGGTATTTTGTGCTAAGAGGTTGACAGCTGTGCTATGGTGAGAACTGAATTCACTAAATGGTAGCCATTTAAGTTTCAGTTGTCCTCTTTCACAAAACAGCTGATTTGGCGTAGTGGTATGTTGCTCTGACTGTTTTGCACAGGGTCCCCTGGGTTCAAGACGTGGCAGTGAAATGTATGGTGGTAATGCAGCATTTTAGTCTAGCAACTTTCCAACATTATACAAGCAATGTTTAAAATGTGTCCCTGGTTTTTGGCCTTTTGTCCCCCCACCCCAATAAATTTTGTTTTTTTTTCCAGATTTCTTGTGCTGCAAAGTTCAGAGATACAGCTGAGTGTCGAGTAGATTTTATAAGGAGCTGAGAGCTGCAGGGGAGCAAAAGTTTAGTGTTGCTTATGTTTAGTCTGCTTGCATTGTTAATAGCACAACAGATAGTGTACTTGCTTTTGATGCTGAAAGCTGTGGGTTCTACTCCCACAGTAGGTAGATGCATTGCTGATACTGTACTGTGTTGTAAAGGGGGTGGATGCTGCAGTCCTTTTTGGCAAAGATACCTAGTAACTATGAACCTGTTATCAATTTGCTATCCATTCCCTATTGCGGTATTACTAGCTTATCATTTTTTTATTGCATGCAATAAAGGCAATTTATTCTTCAAGGGCAACAGGCACTTTATTTGTAGATGAAACAATGACATATAAAGTTGTTTGCTAGCAGCAACCTCTTTATTAGTTACAAATTTCTTTAATGTGGATTTTACTACTTCAGAGATTTTGCATATTTTTTACTGATACTGGTGGACTATAGAAGGTTGAGTAGACTTTTTATGATGGAAATGTTCTGAATTGGGCAGTTTTGTCATTGGTGTATGCATTTTGTTTCATTATTTACTGGAAAGATGTTCAAAACAATAAATTTAAAATGCCCTCTAACAATTGTACTGTATTGTACAAGGAATATCATGTAATACAGTCAGGAAGGTGTATCAAAGAGCATGTGTATGTTATGTTCAAGGGGCCTATGATTTTGAAGACAGCCCAGAGTTAATATTTATCTGCCACTGGCAAAATGTATTTTCTTTGAATGTGGGTTTCAATGCTGTTTCAATGCATGTGAGTTTCAAGGGCAGAGAAGTTTTAATGTTAAGTCTATTTTCATTGTGAGACTGCATTGCTTTGTTTAACAGATATGTATTAGAGTTTGTGCTGTAAAATGCAAAATAAAACTTTCAAATGAAATCTAAATCATCGCAGAAGTAAAGCAGTATGCACATTACAGTGTTTATGGTAAATGGGGCAAAATAACCAAGGAATGGGACATTGGAATGGCTGCAGGGGGGAGGCTCCATTTGACCATGATTTTGTGAGGGGGGGTAGCAAACTCAGACAGCCCCGGTTGAACTATACCTCTCAGTTGTCCATATCTTTGCAGAATGAATAGATATTTGCTTCTTATTTTTGGTTTGTTCCTCATACAATGAAGTCACTAAATGACAGACATTTGAGTTTCAGACGTCATAACCTTCAGAAAAATGCATGCTGATGCAAAACCTGTTATTCTATCAACTGTCTTAAGTTTATACAAGAGCAATTTTTGTATGTTCCCCCAATTTATTTAGCCTTGTCCAGATTTCCTGCATTAAGAGGTTGAGAGGTATGTGCAAATTGCTTTGTAGAATTAGGAATATCCAAACCTCTCCATTGTCCCCAATTTTGGCTCAAAATGTTTCTCTCCCCTAATAATCCTTCCTCAAAATGGCAATTTTGGAAGAAAATCTGATTGAAGTCTCCTAGAATAATGGTGTTGGCTTAATGCATAGGGACACCATATTAGTTAGGAGATATGGACTGATGGGGTACATAGAGGGGACCTATAGTTAGGTATGACACAGTAAGTAGTTTTGTTAATGCTAAGTTGGATGCAGAGGAATTCCACGTCATTATCTCACCTAGCAAGTCTGGAGATGAAATGTTCTTTAAGAATATGTAGACACCATCACCTTTTAATCTCGGGTGATAGGCCTGAACATGTGTCAGGTATTGAAATCCTGCATTAAAGGAGTGCTGTCATCGGTCTTGAACTAGGTCTCTGTGATGATGCATATATAGATGTTTTCCAGGGGAAGCAGTGCTTGTAAGGAGTGGACTTTTTAGCTTAGGCTCTGAAAAGGAAATTGGTTATTTTCTAATTCATGTAGCTATAAAATTCAGTATAAAAACTGTAAAAGTTTCTGAATGCAAACACACTATTTAAGCAGCATCATGGTAGGGAGTACTTCAGTACAGAGAGATTCAACTATATACATAGCCCTTTCTGTCAAAAACACACACACCATGGTCACACAGAGTTTACAGTTGTTGTAACAAGTTTCTGAATGCAAACACACTATTAAAGCAGCATCATGGTAGGGAGTACTTCAGTACAGAGAGATTCAACTATATACATAGCCATGAGTTCCCTTATACCTTTCTGTCAAAAACAAACGCACACCATGGTCACACAGAGTTTACAGTTGTTGTAACTTTGAAAAAATCTATTTATGTATTTCTTGCACTAAGAAGTTGAGGGGTGTGTGTGTGTGTGACAGAGTCAGAGAGAAATTCCCTAGTTAGCTCTAACAGGTGGAATTTATGTGCAACTGTTTTGTTTAGCAAATGATATCATTATTGTGGTATAGAATTTTAAAGCAGTGTTAGCACAGCAGGTAGCATACTTGCATCTTGATGCAAAGGGCTGTAGGTTCTATTCATACAGCATGTACATTTGTATTTTAAGGGGGTATGGTACTGCAGTTCTTAGTATGTCCTCCTTTGGATGACACACCTAATAACTATGAACCTGTTTTTCAGCCTGCCACCCATTCCCTATTGCAATATACCAACTTACCATTTATTTTAATATAGCACATGCAATTTATTTTTCAAGGGCAACAGGCACTGAATTTGTAAATGAAACACTGAAATATAAAGTTTTTTTCTAGCAACAACCTCCTCATTGGTTTCAGATCTCTTTAATGTGGAATTATTCAGATGACTTTTACTTCTGCAGAGATTCTGCATACTGATTGATATTGGTGGATTGTATGACAGAAGTTTGAGTGTTCCTTTATGGTTGAAATGTTCTGAATTGGGCAGGTTGTCATTATTGGTTCATATGATTTGTTTCATTGCTTAAAGGAAAGATGCTCAGAACTATACATTTAAAACACACTCTAACAAGTGGTGCTGTATTATACAAGGGATATAATTCAATTATTATGTAGTATAATTAATAGTCAGGAAGGTGAAACAAAGAACTCTTGCATGTTTCTAAAAATGTGTGCAATGAGCCTATGATTTGGAAACGGGCCAAAGGTAAACTTACCCTGCCACTGGCCAGATGCATGTTTGTTGAATGTGGGTTTTGATGCTGTTTCAGTGAATGTGGGTTTCAAATGTAGAGAAGGTTTAATGCTAAGTCTGTTTTCATTGTAAGGCTATTGCTTTGTTTAGGTTTAGTAAATGTCTCAGTGTTTGTGCTATAAAATTTGAAATAAAAGTTGTAAATGAAATCCAGATATCTATAATCATTGTAGAAGTAAAGCATAAAACAGTATGTACACTGAGAGATTTGAACAGTGTCTGACAAATGGGGAGAAATAGCCAAGTAATGGGACACTGGAATGGCTCCGGGGGGGGGGCTGTGAGTGGGCGGGGCAACAGTGGGGGTGGGGCTGCATGGGCGGGGCTTGGGTTTGCACCCCTGCATAAAATCCTGAGGCTCCCTTATCTGCATGGTCTGGTGGTTTTGTTCTATGTGAGTAATAGACACTTAAATTATCTAGGTTGCACATTTCACATGTTTTTTTCATTGGTTAAATTGTCTTTTGAGTGATACAGTGAAGTTCTGGGAATTTGTCTTATCAAAAAAAATTTCAAGCCTGCATAAACTAAAGCACTGCTGGTGATTCCCTGCTGAGCGAAGAAAATAGACCTATGTTTTTTGTCTGTAACTTGCTAATAGAGCTGCTTTTTTGTTTTACCTGCTCAATTTTGTTTTGTGTTTTAAGAAATCTGTTTGGCCTGGCGTTTTTGTTCTATGTGGGAGATAGACACTTAAATTATCCAGGATACACATTTCACATGTTTTTTTTTCATTGGTTAAATTGTCTCTTGAGTGATACAATGAAATTCTGGGCCTTTGTCTTTTCTAAAAAGATTTCAAGTCTGCATAAACCAAAGCACTGCTGGTGATTACTGCTAGTTTGTCCCACCCACGCTCACCCTTTGTTCATGTACTTTTTAAACCTGGTGATTTCAAGCTGCCCACCCCTACTGTAAATTGAGCTTAATAAACTCCTCCCTTTCTACACTGCTGTTCATATCTTGAATTATTTATTTGTCTTTCTATTGAAAACGTGCATTTCACGTCTTATTTTCTGTTCTACTGATATACTATCTGTGAATTCATTATTTAGCTAACTGTTGGATAAAGTAGTATATTTTACACTCTAGCAAGCACTTGTTTTTACATCAAGAGGTCAGTGGATTTTACTTATCATGCACTGGGAGGTAGACTGGTCTGTTTAGGCTGGGGAAACACTTGAGCTTTCTGCATGTAGTTTTATTGGCTGGAGGACTTATTAATCAGCTTATCATGTTTTTAGTGCCTTTATAAATTCAGTACAATTGAGTGGCTCTTGGCTCATTTATACAAAGCGAAGCACCACACTTTTAATAAGTTACTTAAAGTACACTGCTGTATCTGTGCCTTTACATTTGTTTGTGGTAGCATTTCTAAGTTTGTTTGTGGTAGAATTTCACTCTGGACACTCCTTTAGTGTGCTTTTACATTAGGAGGACTGGGATTATTCACCTAGTGGCAGTAGGTGTTTACCTGGTCTATCTGAACTGGGAAGCACATAAAAAGGCTTTAGTATTTTTTTACACTTCTCTTATATACTGTGACTGTACTTGAGCAGTTTCAAAAAAATGTACTGTCTGCTGCTGCTTTCAGTAGTTAATTGCACTGTAATACATTGTATCTGTTAGCTGTAGGGCTGTTGTAGGTAGTTTGTATCATGTTGTGATACACTTGGGGTCCAAACCAGCTATTCTACATTAAGAAGGTGTTTTGTTTCTGCACCCTTGTGGCAGGAGTGTGCTGATCTAGCCTGTCTTAGTTGGGGATTGCTAGTGGAAATCTTATTGTGTGCTTTCTGATTGGTAGTTAGCTTAAAACTTATTTCTCTTTGCTTGTATTTAAGCTTTGTGTTTGTGTGGTGCTCTTCACATAGTGGCAGTTAGAAGTGCCCTATACAAACGCAAAAGTCTAGAAGCTCAGTCTTTTTCTAAACAGCAGTCAGTGAAACCCTTCCAAGCTTTCCTGCTGCTTTAGGAGCAACTCAGTTGCAAAATGAGCAGCATTGCCTTATTGATCATCCAAAGCCTACATAATGTATAGGTCCTTCTTTTGGTCTTGGTGCTACAAGCACAGGCCTGTCAAATTAACTCATTCCCTTCCCTAATAAAATATACAGTAAGAGTCTACTATCACGGATGGGCAGTTTCCCATCATCTCTCTGGCCAGCCTGATAGAAATGGGCATCCTGAGGCAATGTAGCAATTGTCCCATGTATACTGACAACCACTTACTACTGAAATAAACAAATACTTTGTGTGAGAGATGTAGTTATACTATGAAATTGGAGGCAAGACTCTTGTATAAGGGAAAATCAAATGCCAAACATGTTCTCAGCACACACACATACTTCCCACACTAAATAAGGACACAACACATAAACCCACATATGCAGAGGTACTCACCAGTAACTTCCCAAAAGAACAGATGCCTTCCAAATGGAAACTACTTACACATAATGCAAAAATGAGCCACAACACATAATAACACACACACCAGAGTCTCAACAAATAAGTGTGTAAGGTGTAACACCACAAAACCTAATGTATTGGTCATAGGTGACTCCATTGTGAGACACACGGATGTTCCTCTCACCAGGCTGGATAAGGAGCGGGTTACAGTTAGCTTCCTGTCAGGTGCCAGGATCTGTCAGGTCACTCAAGCACTGAAGTCACTCACCACAAGTGCTGGTATAACTCTGACATAGTCCATATAGGGGTGAATGACTTGAGACGTACCTCACTGGACTATATGAAGACAAACATGAATGAGTTCTCAGATTATGTATCACAGGCAGGTATAAGCCTAGCCTTAAGCAGCATTGTACCTTCTCCAAGGATGATGCCACAATACTGTGAAGCCAGAGGCGATGCCAGGCTAAAAGTGAATGATTGTGAAATGTGTTTACGCTAGACACAACCAAGCAAAGTCTATTCCTCTTTGTGTGTTGTTTTTCTCTTCTGTTTCTGACATGTTGATTTGCAATGTACATGTTACCCAGCAAACACTTTTGTTTGTCCAGCTGTTAAAGGACAACGCTCGGGGCTAGTTCGCAGACAGGATGGCACCTTCCCCTATGATAACAGACAAGGATGAAACAGCATTGGAATGCAATGGTCATTGAAACTTTTAAAATCCATTTGGGATGCAAGTAAAGAAGAAACAGATGGGAAGGAATTGGGACAAACTCTTACTGTTGTGGTGGGTGTGGGGCTAGCTGGCTTATGACAAGTATCCATAGCAACAATGAAGTCACACAAGGAATTTGGGCTGTATAATTGTGACTTAATGAAATGAGAGGCTAGAGTGTGCTGTGAGAACATCCTGTCTGTGAAAATTAGCTCGTTATTTTAAGGTACAGTACTCATTGTATCAGCTAGGTAGGAAACTTAGATAGCTGAGTTAGAGTTTCTGTATGCATTCTATCCATTTATTGTACTTTTGTATTTAATCTTCTTTGTGTGCCAACCTATGTATATTTTATTTAGTATTCATGCTATTTTATTATTTAATTAAAGCCTATTTAATTATCTTTAAGCTATTGTGGCTGGTATTTATTTATTACAAGAATATTTATGCACTGCTGCTTAATTGTGAAGAGGGTAACTATTTACACTAAGGAATAACACACTGTAAGGGCCACGCCTTTGAGACTGCTTTGGCTAACTACCTATAAAAGAGGTATCATGTGGCACAATCAGAGCATGCCAGTAACTGGAAGTCTCTGACTTTCCTCAGATCGGTGGCAGTACTACCAGGCTCAGAAAGAAAGCTGTGTGGAATTGGAGGATTCAACAACCTTCTCTGGAAATTGTGTGCATGTGTGTGAATGTGAAAAATACTACTTTGAGTGAAAGGCAGTTACTGTGGATAGAGGGGCACTGGGAGACATTGGTTCATGGAGAGAGTGGTGTAGCTCTGTAAATGAGCAGTGTGCAGTCTAATTTGGGTGTGGAGGTTGGAGACTCATACCCAGGGCAGTAGTGCACAATCCCTCTAGGCTCTTAGTGCCAAGGATGTGTTTTGTGGATAATTCATTGAAACAGATTGGGTAACAGCATCTACTTCACATTTACTGGCATTGGTTGTTATGAAGCCATCACATTTGGTGGTAGTGGTCATCACAAATACAAACAAAAAATGATTGCCTTTATAATTGGCTTATCTTCTGGTGTCAGTCCAAGGAGATGCAATATCTGTCAGCCTGGGAAGACATGGTCGACAGGGCATACTGCTTTGCCAAAGATGGTCTGCACCTGTCTCCACTAGGTTTTTGGGTACTGGCAAAAGCATTCACCACCCCTATTGTGCCTTTTTTAGTCAGTGTCAAAATAACTAACCTCCCAACATAACAAAATCCTCTCTGGATAAACTCAAGATATTGCTGCTTAATGCTAGGAATCTAAACAAGAAACTGCACTCCCTGGAAGCATTCCTTACTTTGGAAGATGCTGACATCTGTGCAGTCACCAAGACATGGTTCAAAGGCACTGAAAGCACCCCCGGCCATGAAGGGCTACAATGCCTTCCATATGTTGAAACCACAAACTGAACTTGAAAGGAACAAAGGAGGAGGTGTATCCACCTTCATTAAGGGTAAGTACACCTCTAGACTGGTCAAACAGCATGACTTTCTTGAGCTACTCATGTCCAATTAACTATAGGCAAAGGCCCTTACCATAGCTACCCCCACATCATAGCTAGTTATAGGTCCCCAACTATGAAACAAGAAAAGCATACCATATACCTGGACTTACTGGAGTCACTTCCCATACACTCCAACACCTTACTCATGGGTAATTTTAATTATCCTACCATCGACTGGAAAACATACATGACCACAAACATCCTGGCTCAGAGGTTCTTGGACTTTGTCAATACAAATGCTCTTGAACAGCTAGTCAGCACACCCACAAGAGACTCAGATGTCCTGGACATAATACTCACTAACATGGGAGAGCATTGCATCCCCCATGTGATGTTCTCCCTGGTAAGATCGGACCATAAATCAGTCTTGTCCGATGTAATTATAAGCCCAGATACCCCAACAAGCTCAAAACACTTGAGAATCTTACTTGAGAAAACTTACCTCCCCCTAAGTGATGGTATAAAAAGTTTCAAAGCCCCCTTGAACCCAGATAACATAGACTCTTATGCAAGGTGTACACCAATTACACCAATACCCTGTATAACCACTTAAGAAGTTGTATAGAATTGTCCATACCTGACTGTATTAAAACCAGGTCTTGCCAAAAAAACAAACGACCTGGTAGACTTCTAGTATAAACAGGCTATACAATAAAAGAAAAAACAAGAGGGAACTGGCTCAGCAAAATGAAGAAATCCCTTTCTAGCTTAAACAAACACATCAGAGATCTTGTCAAGTCCTCCAAAGCTAATTATGAAGTAAAAATAGCCTCCCTAACTAAGGATAATTACAAGGCATTCTTTAACTACACCTGAAATCTAAAAGGGAATACCCAGCTATGCTCTGATCTGGCTGTGGGTGGCACCACCCATAATCAACTGACGTTAATAGCCAACCTGTTAGATGGCAGATTTGTATCAAACTTCACAACCTGTTCCCTCCAGTCATTCGGCAAATTATACCTGCCACCATTCCTTAGCCTATTATCTCAAGAGAGCAAGTTATTTTCAAGGCCAAAAACATGGCATCAGTAGCCAATCATGGCATTAAAAGGATGTTCCCCGGGATTCATGAAGCTTGCGCCAGTCGCACGCATAGCGTAGGCGTTATAATGCCAAATATGGCCACCGAGCGATTCAGGTACGATCCAATTCCACGTGCACTACCGGCGTACGCCAGATCTGCGCAGCCCCCAGCGTAGGTATGCAAATCACCCCATGTGCAGTGTCGCACCATGCAAATGAAGGCATATAGCGATTCATGAAGTGGTGCAGGCGTAGCGTAAGCCCACGGAAATGTAAACCAAAAAACACGGTTTACATTTTCCCAAACAGAACATCAGAGCTATGGAAGAGGGCCAGACCCAGGTATCACAATGTTAACATATGCCAATGGCGAAATACACAGCCAATGGCATAAGAAAAGATGCACAATGCGTAAATAACAACATTTAATGTCATGTCCACAGTAACGCACAGCATAACTGCAGGGCATGTGTGCGGAAGCTGTAACATAAAGAAATAATATAAAAATGTCATAAAATCACAACATAATAGAAATCAGGTTTACAGCATAATACACAATGGTAGGCATGGAACACCACAACCAAGGTGCAAGGGTTGCTAAGGGCTTGCAATAGTGTTTGGCGCGGTAACTATGAATTAGTAGTCAATGCCATGGAAATGAGGCAGATAATACTGAATCACAAATGTCCCGCTGGATGAAGGTTGTACCATACGGCACAGCGGTATAACACCGAGGAGTGGCTCAGAGGAGATACATGACATCAGCAGAGGGGTGTGCCACCATAGCACTAAGCACATTGGAGCATTGCAAATCTGGCCTGTCCGTTGCTAAGCAAAGCTGCAGGATAGGGGTGGGGAGGAATCGTTTAGCTGAGAGCACACATGGTGGCCAAAAGCGCATGTGTATGAGGATGAAAACGTGCCCAAAACCCAGTAATCGGATGCAAGCGCCGCAAACAATAGCAGAAACAGGAAGGTCAGGGGAAGAAAAGAAGGAAATGCTGAAGTAGGGTAATTGGAGTACTAATGAGCAATCAACACCAATCAACCCACGAAGGCCAATCGACGGCAGCTGACAGGTCCGCTTGCAGAAACCTGCAAAACAGGATAGGGGAGGCATGTGAATGCAAAGAAAGGAGGGGAGGTATTGGATTGCAAAGATAGGAGACCTGACACAGCAGAGCAAAGCAAACCGACAGCAGACCGGCAGTAGCACACATAATGCAAGATACGCCAGGTCCAGGAAAGTACAAATGAAAGTAGGCTGCAGGATGCACGCCAGAAAATGGTAGGTGCAATGCGCAGAAATGTAAAGGGAAGGTCAAGAGGTAATCCACGGCAGGCAAATGTAATTCAACACCAAAGGCACCACAATAGTAGTTCCGGCAGTAAAACACATAACATAACCTGTAGCTACGATCGTACATACACACCCTATGACATCATCGGTGTTCACAGCACAATAGTATAAAGTGTGAAAGCACCCAACACACACCTGTGTATTCCCAAACACCGCACCATAGGTGTAAACACACGGGGAACTTTTAAAATGTACATGTTGGGAGCTGCCATAGCTGTGATTCATCAGCATGTGTTAGAGACTGACGGTGTTGTGGAGGATGATGCCGACAACCACCGCAGGCCTCGGAGGAGAAGGAGAGTGTTCAGACCAAGGGTAACCTACCAGGAGCTACAAGACCTGGAGATAGCAGAGCATTACAGGGTGGACAGGGACATCTTACAGCAAATAGTGGAGCTGTGCCAGCCACGCCTGAGAACCAGAAACAACAGAGGGGAACCCACACCAGTGGACATGAAGGTATGTGTAAGCCTGCGAATGCTGGCCACAGGTACCTTTCAAAGGCCAACTGGAGATATAATGGGTATCTCACAAGCATCAGCATCCAGGGTACTACACCAGTTCCTGGATGCCATGTTACCACATGCCAATGAGCAGATATACTTCCCCAGAACCCAGGAGGAGTTGGCCAGCAATATGCGCCACTTCCACCGTGTGGCACAATACCCGGAGGTACTGGGTGCGATAGACTGCATGCACATACAAATCAAGTCACCACCCAGTGAGCAGGGTAGGCGCTACATAAACCGCAAGGGATTCCACTCCATCAACTGCCAGGTCATGTGCAATGCCCAGGGCATTATCATGGATGTGTGTGCTGACAGCCCTGGAAGCTACCATGACTCCCATATCTGGCATGCCTCACAGCTGTATCAGGTATTTGTCAGGGGGGACATCCCACATGGCCATCTCATTGGGGATGCTGGCTATGCACTGGAGCCATGGATGATGACTCCCATCAGAAATGCACACACACCCATGCAAGAACGCCATAATGAGGCACACGCACAAACCAGAATCATCATAGAGCATGTGTTCGGGATAATGAAATCACGGTTCCGGTGCTTGGATACATCTGGTGGAGCCTTGCAGTACTCTCCAGGCACGTGTGCCCACATCATCATAGTATGTGCCATGCTACATAATATGATCCCGTGGAAGCAGCTGCAGCAGGGACAAAATGGTGAAGGCCCTCATAGCCCACCACAATTGCCAAGGCCATTACAGGCACAGAGGGATTCAGACCATGAACACACTGTGCCAGCCCCAGTAGGCAGATGGAGGCATGCCCAATATGCCTACGCCTTGGCAAAGAGGGAACGTATAGCAAATACTCTGACAGTGTAGGCCCCACGGACTGACACCTCTCCACCTGCACACACAGTAAAATGGATGGCACACAAACATGACCACCTGTAAATTGTAATGTATAGGTGGCCCAATGTGTGACTCCTACATAGGCAGCCCTCAAACATTGTAAACACAACAGCCAGTGGAACATGGAATGCCAACACCTGAACAGTACATGAGTCTTACAGCATATGGTGGTGCTGTGTGCCTGTCACGTTCCCCGCCATATATATATATATATATATATATATATATATATATATATATATATATATATAGGTATATATATATATATATATATATATATATATATATATATCTATAGATATATATATAGATATATATATATGTACACATATGCATATATATAATACAGATAGAAAGGGCAATAGAGGGATATATGGTGATATAGATGGATTCAGCAATATCTGCAAATATAATAGATAGTTCAACGACATTCATATCATCTTGGAGGTACAAATAAATAGGATACCGCCAACCATGGAATGTGTAACATACCGACATGCGTAACCACGAGGCTGAAAGACCAATAGAACACAGTACTGGAACAGTACATCCACGAGTAATAGTATGATGATATGAAGGGACAGTTAGTCACCGCTGCCGGTGTTGTGGTCCACGTAGGCACTGTGTTCAACTGTGTCTGTGAGTGCCGTAGTCTGTGTAAGTGTGCGTTGAGGGTGCCATGTGCGTCTCTGTGTGACTGTAATGTGTGTGTGTGTCTGCAACATGTGTATGTTGGTGCCAAGTCAGAGGCAGATCAGTATGGTAGGTGTGGGTATAGCTAGCCGTAGGCATACGGGTACTACCTGTACCACAGTAGGTGGGACAGCCCCACCCTGGGCAGGTGTGTCCTGACATAAAACAGTACAAAGGGCAAATGTCCAAGATGGTAGGACATAAATATGTCCCATATATAATGTAACAGTCATATTTAATAGTTATGCCTGTACATGCAATATGATAAGTAGCCAAAGTCACACAACAATAGGTATGTAGTGAGGATAAAAGTATGTGCTACCTGTGTACTGACTGTGGCTACGTGTTGGCCTGTAAACACCGCTTTGTGTCCCGCAAATGTCCAACAATGACCATATGAAAAGGTGGCAACCCATGGCAAACAGGCTCTTTTAACAACACAACCACAATGACTGTAAGTATCTGGGACAGAAATACAAGGGATAGCTGTCACTTACACATATCCCCTGATATATCGCTGCAATTACGGAGGTATACAAGTAGCAAGCTCACCTGCAGACGATATAGAAACCAATTAACAACGGCCCAACGTACAATCCCGTAACATAAGTCTACTAACTGTTAGCTCTCTAATTAGGGACGGAGCCCACACACATATATACGGATTATGTAGAAATGCAAGGCCCACAAACCGTATATGTTATGTACAACCACCGACATCCCCCACACTAGAAACTAAAGCAATACAAACTGTAATAGCAGCACAAACATCCAGTCAGTCAATTACATCTGCAGAACCCTCAACATACCGTGTGAGAGACACAATTAAAGGCGACATGCAAAATTGCAGGCGTTGTATAATGGAACAAACAGCCATGTTACAGGTTTTGATTGCAATACTCCATTATCAGACGTCGGGATGACAGGTACACCCACATGTTGAACCAAATACTCTACCTGTCACACACAATCCACGGGGGACATGAATCCAAACTATACTTGTCTCCATGCATAGCAGTTGCAGTTACACATAACAAAACACAATACAGACCGTCTCCCCAAAGGTAGGGCAAATATGCAACGCCCAAGTGGAGAATCCAATTATACCCCACTGTCGCCGCGTAATTGGTGAATGGAGTAGCTGCACAGCTGATATGCAAGTAATTAGTCACTCAGGAACACCAATTGGCAGGAAGAATCCACATGTTTCAGGTATCGACGTATATAAGGATGACTTGCCAGACATTCAAACCGTATGCTCATACCGAATAACAGTTGAAACACTGTGAGAGAGATAGAAACGAAATGCCGTAACGACAACAAGGTATGTAGAATGCCCGATATGTAAGGTTATGTATAGCATGATCTGTATTAATTAGTTTTACTGTATGTATAGCCTGGTTTGCATTAATTAAACGTGTCCGCAATGCATAAAGTGGGGAAAGGTATTTATGTAGTGATGTCTTGCTGAGCATACTAATGCTTGTAGAATCTGTCGTCCAGCAGTGGGACAGAAGGTACACAGCAGAGATACCACAAGGGATACTACATGAGGCCATTAAACAGAACAATGCCATACAACCCGTCAGTGGTAGGGTATGTCCAACAAGGATGTGCCATAGCAGGGGATAGTATATGTTGATATACTGTCACAGCACGCATGTGTATGGGCATATAACGTTAATGACATATGTAAGGTGGTCCCGCTGAGCAAGTATACTTTGCATTATGGGATACTATGTGAAATATGTGTAATGTATAGTATTATAGGTAGATATGACAGATATTCTACACAGCATAACAGGCATATCATGCATACCACAGGTATCGCCTATTGGTATGTACAATAACAGGATACATATGGCCTGTAGGTATGGGACATAGTAATAGCATGATAGCTAATCTAAATGGAAGGGCTACCAAGTAACCATGCACAAAGGACATGTAATAGCTGCACAGGTGCATAGTGGGGTACTATGCAGTCTGGCAATGCCATGTGTAAGCACAACTACAGTGTTCACACTAGTGGCACCTCTCCAGGGTAGTGTCCTGTGAAGAGCAGAGCCAGGTGTCACCTGCACCACTGCACAGTACAGCCACTGCAGTGATCCCAGGCCTACATGTGTCTCCCAACCACCAAGGGAGGTATCACATGAACAGTGCTACTGAGTGTCCCTGCATGATGTACATAGGACTTATGTTCCACAGCATGGTGAGTGTCCGGTTTGGGAATGTAACCCAGAAGCACATCCCACTCATTGTGGCGTGTGTGCACATATCCATGAGCATGTTGCTCACAGTGGCCTCTGCTTATGTTGCGTATGAGGAGTATATCCATCAATAATGTTGTGGACATGGGCCCTGTCTGATCAGCAGAGGTCACCCCTGAGTATGTAGTATGCAAATGTGTACAGATGTGGTGTCCGTAGTGCAGCTGCATATTTAAACTGTCGGAGCTCAGTAAACGTCATGGCGTGTTAATGTTGTGGCATGTAAAGCTGTAGCTGTTGTGTAAGGTACACCCTAAATGGGGTGGTGTACCCTTGAATGTGTGTAGATGTCTTGAGTTCAGAGGTACAATGGGCGCCTATGTATCAGTTACACACCCAGTACAGATAGGTGTGGCCACGTAGGAGGATATCCATGCCACAGTGGCAATACAGTAACCACAGGAGTGGGTGCGACATATGTGTGTACTGCAAACATGTACAATGTGATATGTATGTAGGGGACTACCATCCATGTGATAGTCAGTGGGTGAATGGTGTAATGCAAAGGTGATGTGCATGCACCTTGTGTCATGCAGCTTGATGCCATGATAGTCAGATTATGTATCTGTCACAGTGACACCCATATGGTTGGAGTCAGTATCAGCTGGTGGAGCAATCATGGCACTTGGTATGTAGGGGTTTGAAAGCTAGGCAGGGAAAGTCCCCTGTGCCAGCCTGTTCCGTAGGGAAGCATATACTGAACATGAGGGGCCCTATGACTGAGGACCGTGGTATGCCAAATGTACCTGACATGTAGTAGTACTATGGTATGCTGGCCTCACTGTGTGTCCTGTCCATGAGCCACATAGCATAACATCCTGAGACACAGGGTACGATGTGCAGGTGGATGTGTATGTTGTCAATACCAGAATGGGGAATGGTGCTGAAAGGCAATGAGAGGACAATGTAGGATGTGTGGACTCGCACCATCAGCAACTGCCCTGGTAACTGTATGAAAGGAGTCCACCATGTGTAGGGGCCATGCTCTGGCCTTAACAAGCCCAATCCGGGTGGCAGCAGAGGACGGGAGCCCAACAATGTCTCAGAGAATGACGTCCTTGATGATGTGCCCCATAGCCATGCAGAACAGTCCAGTCAGGTGTGTAAGACTATAGTCCCACTCGTGCAATGCGGTGCCACCTGTGTGTAGTGTGATAAATGCTGCTGTGTGCCATTCAGGGGCTACAATGTCTGAAACAAGGCTATTACTGAATATGGTGGCCTAGTGGGGAGACATGTAATTCAGAGGTTGGTGGACATCACAGCCTGGGACGTTGGAAGGTGACATGGGGCCAGTGGCCCAGGACATATAGAGTGTAGGTCAGTACTGTGTAGGTGTGACCACAGGGACACCACAATGTTCATGTATGGATTGCGGCCCTGTAGTGAGTGAGAGGGTGTACTGTCAGCATTGAATCCATCCTCCAGCATGTTGCCAACAATACCTGGGTCTGCAATGTTCCTGAGTGACTGTTGTATGTGACAGCAGATGTGGGTGTTGCCATCGAATACTGACATACCACCATAATGCCTGGTGGTACACCCCGGAATGTGTGGCAGTCATGTTTACGTAGCTAGTCTTGGACTATGTGATGAGGGACCCTGTGGCCCCACCACGGCTGACCAGTGAGCCACCCCACACATGGGAATGTACACCACTGTGCAACAGCCTACACCTGTTGTTGCACATCATATGTCCGTGGAACATGACCACCAGAGTGGCGTCTGTTATCTGTTGTGTACCATCATGGCTCTGTGTGGAATAGCATGATCCATGCAGTTGTGTACATGCTAATTAAGTGCACTGGGGTATGTGTCAGCATTTGTATGTGCATTGTTCATCTGCATGGGTGTCATGATATTAACAACCGCTGTCAGCAGACGTCTGTAGTAGATGTTGTAGTACACATGTACTGTGTATGCTGTGATGGGTGTGTTGCCGGGATGTGGCTAACAAGGTCGATTAGCATATGTTCGGAATCCACCAATGAGGGGATAATCCCAGGTGTGTAACACCAGTCACATGGTGGTAGTGTTCATGCCAAGGGTAATGTAGGTCTTGGAAGTGGTGTGTATGGGTTGATCCAGCAGAGCGGAGGGTATGACTCATGGATGTGTTGGTACATGAGTGGCTATCCCAGTGAAGTGTGGGGTAGTGTCAGTCACACATCAGTAGTAGCTGAGGCCCACTGTCCACTATACCAACATAGAAGGTATGTTACCCATGGGGTATGATGTTGACTCTGTCGCTTGTTACAATGTGTATAGCAGTCCTGGACACAGTTAGTTGCACATGGAGCACCTCTGATGCATTGTGCTAAGCAACTTGCCAGGATGTGTGCAAAACATAGTGGGATATGGGAACCCCTCAGCTGTGGGTGCGCCGGTCCAGGTATGTGCCTGAAAGGTATGGTCTGTCTATAACCTGTCATTGCAGGTGTGCTCTGCAGAGCCTAGAGGCAGGTCCCAGTCACTGCAGAGATGTTTGAGTGGTGCATTATAAGGTGTGCCTTGCCTGCGTGTGTCACAGAGGAAGATGGAAGCAATGTGTCACATGACCCCATGTCGCTCATGCCAGTTACCACCCTGCCGGTGACAGTTGTTGGAAACTGTGCAAGACAGGCAGTATAGAAGCAGCAAGAGCCTTACATGTGAGCTGTACTCCCATGGCCAACAGGTGCAAGTCATCTGTGCCACAGCATTGTGTTTGACCAGGACAGTCATAGCGGACAGATACCACATGCCTGTGGAATGACAATAGGAGCATAGGCAACTGTTGAAGTGACACAGTCAGTCATTGTACAGTGGTATCGTGTCTAGATGAATGCAAAATGCTCCCCAGGGCTAGGCCCACACCCTCAGGGCTATAAGACTGGTGAGCTATTGCATGTCCCTGCACACATAGTCTGTGAAGTGGCATCACAGGGCAGTCACACTAACATGGCGAATGACAGACATATCGTACCTGGTGAGGTGTGGCATGGGTGCATAGGTTATGTTGCAGAAGCAGTTACCCGACAGCAAGATGTAAGCGACTAATGCCTTGTGTAGCCTGCTGTGTGGAACTGCAGTGTGACACCCTACAGAGTCAGCTATGACTGGTGTGTTGTGAATGTTATAACTCACTATTGGCTGTATGTGGTGGGCACACATGAGTCTGTGGGCTATAAGCTGGTGATGTTGTCTTCCATGATGGGGGCTACCTCTGGTGCCTACAGTGAGTATGGAGACGTACTGCACAGGTTGTCCTCGTAGGTGTGGCCAGTGGTGTAGATCATGTGAGACTATGTGATGGGTGGGGTGTGTTGCGAATGTTACACATCCCCAAATGACTGTCAGTTGCAGTCAGGGTTGGCAACAGCATTATCCCCAGCCATAGCTGTCAGCCTCCTGTCCCCAAAATGAGGAACATTAGCCCTCATACCATGTGACAAATGGGCGAAACGTGGAACACTTACAACTGGCTTACTAACAGCATCAACTAGGAAGGGCATATGATGGCTAAAATAGGCTGGTCTTACGTATAAAACAGATATTCCAATGAATTAATATGATTCTCATCTATTTAGCCATGGCTAGCAGGTAAACTATGTACAACAATGAATGTGTGACAGACCCTTCCAATGTGGAACCTTGAGGAACATGCACCTTTTAGAACCCCAAATGAGGTACGTTCCCCATAATGAGGTACACCTGAGAGCTATAGCCCAGCACGGCTGCAAACGTGCATCCCCCACAGGCTGTAGTGCTGTATGTTGGGAGGTGAGCATTGAATGTGTACATGAGACAATTGCTCTATTGCCACATGTACGACATATCCCTCATATAGACAGGCAGTAGCACTGGTACGTGACAGTTGGACATGCCTGTATATACAACCATGTCCCACAGGATATGTAATATGTTATGTGTACAACAGCTGTTGTACCTTAAGCAAGCTGGGAAGTGTAGGACAGCCAGTGTACCTGTGGGAAATGGTGTGGAATGGGCGCTATAGTAATCAGTAGCTCATGACATGCTGACATGTTCTGAACAAGTGCCTAGCATGACCATACAATACAGATAGGGTGTTGGATAATATCAAACCACAATTGGTGATGACAGTCATTTAGGGTGGCACCGCACTATAACCCTGCTGAGTATGGTGTGCATGTCCATGAACCATTAGCACTGTAGATGTTAGCAGTACAGATGTACAAGACAGCATGGATATTTGATTACAACTACCTTTGCATGTCACAGGAGTGTTCCACCAGTGGCCTGTTGACAGGCTCACAACTACAAAAGGTGCAAGAGTGACATGTGCACAGCACATCAGTGCCAGATACAGTAGAACAGGGTTAATGTGTTGTACCCCACCCTCATTGTAGCCCATACCACACAGACAAATGTTAGGCATCTGTGTATGTAAGGCTGTGAATGGCCATGACCTATCAGTTTAGCTGTGTCAGTGTTGTGAACAACATACAGAATGGGCTGTGTGGGTGAGGTGTGTGACATATGTGCACAGTCTGATGGATGATACCAGCAGTGTCACCACTAGGTGAACATCCCTGTACCCATAAACTACTACCTAGGCTGTGGTCAACATTATGGACACTGTGTAAGGGATGGTGCTGTGCAGTGCACCCCCCAACATGGTGATGTCTCCAGGCCCCTTAGGTAGTCATATGAGGTACCCATGTCATGTCAGGGTGCCATCCATGAGCACGGAGATCACTGGCCAGGCACATACAGCACTGTGGTGACCAATATTGGATCACATACCACCTGTAAGGGGTAATGGCTATGCATGGATGTGCGATACCAGCCTTCACAATCCACACCTCCACTATGCAGCATGCTGTCTACCTTGCAGAAGGACATTTGCTACACCATGATGATGGACATGCTACATGTCCATATCCTGATCTATATGACATATGTCATGGACAGCCACCGTCCTAATACTAGGATTGCCACAGGCTGGACAGATCCCTGTGCCATATATGTGACATACTCCCGCCATACCATGCAACCCTGTCCATCAAAGCTGCACATGTCATCCCAGTCATACACGGTGTGATGGCCGCATGGTAGATGTACTATCAACTGACTGGATCAGTAATGTGGCACTGATGCAGCTTGCGGTGGCACAATGGCCATCTGTAACAGCGTGGAAACCATGCCCGCACATGCTATGGTTGATGACCATCCCTGCGAATGTTGTCTAACTATCCATTGTCCCATGTCTATCACATGTGTAATACAGGCGATCCGTGTCAGGATGTTGAACAGTTGTACAGTGCTGTGTAGATGTATATGGCAAAACACATGCATGTACAGGTGTCCATGCATATGTGTGCATTGTCACTGCTCAAGTCCATTACGGCTGTGTCTGTGCTGATATGTGACATATACACAGCATCCAGGTCAACAGTAGTACCGTGGACACATCGAGGCATGTGCAGATAGGTAAGAACACAAGTGCAGGCAAATAGACATGCCCACAGCAAGACAGCATTTACATGGAATATGAACACTGTAATGAGGTGACACACATATATGGTGATGATATCCAGTGCATAATGGGTGTGACATGTGTGACACAAACACATCAGTCATGTCAGTGTCATGATGCTTTGCAAAGATAACTGTGCAGATGCAGTAGATGTCATAGAAATGTATGTGCAGCAGTATCTGTGTACATCTCTGAAACTGTGACCTGTCACCATCATTATGTTTTACAGATAATGCCCCGTACACGCCTCCCAGCATTCACCTGCCAGGAGGATGATGTCCTCATCCCACAGCTCCATGACAACTATGACTTGTTGTTCAGCCATGTGCCACAGCATGCCCAGCAGCGGGATGACCTGTGGCAGGATCTACGCAGGAGGGTGAATGATGTGGGTGGCCATAACCGCACCTACCAGACACTGCACGGACCTGATACGACATGCAAAACAGTGTGTCACTGCAATCACCAGGGAACAAGGTGGAACAGGTGGTGGGCCACCAACCCAGCCCCCACTCACACACACCGAGGAGCTACTGGCCAGTCTGGGGACACCCAGGGAACAGCATCCAGAAACACTAGCTGCCATCGTGGAGGTGGGTGTCTCCCAACCAATGAGCCTGGAGTTGCCTGGTAAGTCAGTAATGCACATATGGCTATTATATCCCATGTAGTTGCATGTGTCACTGTACATTATGTAAAGTAACAACATATGCGAGGTATGTGGACACACATGCTGCATACTACAGTATGCTACATTGTGTATGCACACATGTGCATACTATATGCTATTACACAGGTGAATGTGTTCACATGCACAGTGCAACCTGTGGCTGTCATACAGTCATGGAAAGTGTTCATACTGGTGTGTCACCCCTATACAGGTACCTCTGGTGTGCCGCACAGACATGGGTCCATTGCAGGTGAGACTGTCATCAGTATCAGGCATGTTACAGTGTAGATCTATTTGCCATGTGGCCAGTTAACACTTGCACACCTGATGTTTGTTCCAGTCACGATATGCAGTTCGCACCACCATGCATTCACACACACCACCCACGTGCAATATATACAAACGTAATGATACACAGACTTGAAACCACAGTACTTGTCATTGTGACATGTGTGGTCAGCTGTGCATACAACGGTGGAGGTGTTCTACAATGGAGGCATATGTAGTATGCATTGGAACAACATGTGTGGTATGCACACAGTACCACACAGTGAGCTGTGATATGGGCAGCCCACAAGTGTCACCATTGTGTCATATGCCCCTGCATTGGGTGCACACATTGTGATGTGCCACCTGACATGTCCTAGACATGTAGTGTTCTGTCTGCAATATTGTCACACTATCGCATGACCTATACCCCACATACCAAACATACAACCCGTTGTCTGCATAACCCTGTGGATTGTGACATATCTGACATGTATGGGTGTATGTCATATGGGACCACACAGACATATGGAGAAGATGCCCATCACACACAATTGGCCAACGCATGTGCACACATGGCCATGGGGGATGGCCAGAGACATGTACCAACATAGTACTTGGGATGTGTATACACCCTGTTGCACATTGTCCACACATGGTCCAATTATAGCCTTAGTTGACCGATTATACAGTTGATGTGGTACACTGGACAACCTAAAAGCCTGTGCACAGCTACTGGAGGTGTCACTGAAGTCTACCATATACGATCTGTCGAACATCACGACTGTGTTGCAGTTATGGCTATGCAATGTGTACATATTATGCATTCTACAGCAACATACATGCCTCATGTTGCCATGCAATGGCACAGTGTCTGTACTTCACACTGTATAGCAATGTAGATGGCTCACACTACCCTCCCATGCTCATGCACATTTGCTAAACATGCATTCTATCTGTAGGGCATACACACAACACTGCAATGTGAAGCCCATTATGATGCTGTACATGTATCAGGACACCATTGTGTCAAACATGTATGCATGTTAATGCACATGTCAGCAGATTACATGTCAAGGTCACGTCAGCCATGTGTACTGTTATCCTGTTCTGGGCCACATGGTGTATCACGGGGACGCATGCATACTACCATGATTGTGTGAACTGCATGGCTACTGATATGACACCTGCTTGCTGTAGTGTGCACCCCAGGGAGGTATGCTTACTAACACTATTAATGTCTAAGCTGCATGCCCTCTGCTGTATCGCAGGCATGATGCATGCCATCTGACAAATCACATGCATGGTGTGTCTGTGTGTGTCTGTGTTTGTGTGTCTGTGCGTGTCTGTGCATGTCTGTGTGTGTGTGTCTGTGTGTGTGTGTGTCTGTGTGTGTGTGTGTGTCTGTGTGTGTGTGTCTGTGTGTGTCTGTCTGTGTCTATTATACTTTACAGTATTTCTTTGCATTCACAGGTGATGTAGGTGCGTTACCCTCCTGCGGTCCATCTGATGTTAGTGTCCCCACAGATACTAGCGGTGATGAACATATGCATGAGGTACAGGCAGGGTTGCCAGGGGCTGGATCTGTGCCAATGGTTACCATCCCAGCTATGTGCCCCTCTTCCCCGCACACAGTTCTGCTGCCAACACATACCGCATCACCGGTGGCCATAGAGGAAGGACAGTCAGCGTCTGTTGGCGTGGAACAGGAACGTGTGGTGGCTACAAAAGGTGTGTCTACACACCATGGTGTCAGTGTAATGACTGCAGATGTGCCACACAGACATGTGGCTGGTGCTGCTCGTAGGAGGACCTCTGGCAGACATGCACCTGCAGGACAGAGCACAGCAGCTGGTATCACCAGACGCATGTTCCAGACTGTAATGGTGGCACAGGCACGTGCTGAATGGCAGAACAGAGAAGGGCAGAGGCTGCAGAGGGCTGCTATCCATACCCTAAATGACAACATCCAGGCATTGGCAAATGCTCAACAGCAGATTGCTAATGTTCTGGATAGGCGACTAGGTGAAATGGTCAGAATCCTTGACCGAGGCATGGCAATCCGCGAGCGGGAGCTGTCTTTGCTGGAACACCTGGTAGGAGTGAGGCATAGGCCATGTGGACGTAGGCCAGCAACACCACCTAGTGTAGGTCGACGTGAGCGTGCCACCTCACATGCCCGCTCCCATAGTGCCGGTAGCAGTAGCAGTGCAGCTGGTGCTGCGCTGTCAACACCAGGACACAGCAGGCCACGTGGATGTGGCCCTGGATGGTCTCAGCAGGGACACGGTTCCAGCGGACATGTGTCGTCTGACAGTAGCCACTCTGTACCTCCACCTGGTAGTGCCCGTGCAACCCCAGGCAGGCACAGGTCACATGGCCGTGGATGGACACAGTGAGCTGTAGAACCTGCACTGTACAATCTGGGGCTGTCAGTTATACCCCGTGTAGGCATCACAAATGGCAGAACTGTGTACACACATACACGCACACAGCAAACACAACTGTAGGGCTCCACAACATCCACATGCATTCTGCACAGACATGTCCAGTCAACTCACCGGCCCTTACACACACACATGATGTTATCCATTGGTGCAGCCTATGCCCCTGGCAAACATATCACCCTGTGCATATGATGAAGCCTGTGCCGCATCCCTGTCATCCACACCATCGGTGCAGGGTTATGCACAAATATTCTGATGCACAGGGTGAGCAGCATAGTGAGAGGTGTATGTAATACCTGTGTATGCATAGTGAGGGATGTGTATGTTGCAGTGGTTGTGTGTGAATACTGAGTTGTGCATGTGACATAGGTTGTGTACTGTCGACATGCACCAGTCATACCATGTAGTGCAGGTGCAGCATGCATTGTGATGTGCTCACGGTATGTGTCTCGGTTACATCTGTAGCACCATGTTGGTTGTGATACCCTGGTTCCTTCCTATGGTGTACTTGCATGTGCCTACAGGTAGCAGTGTTTGCAGTCCCCCATGTGTAACTGTGGATTACACACAGGCACGTCTGGCAATATCTGAATGCTACATGTACCCTCAACCTGACTGTTGGACACACCAACATGACACAGATATCTGCACATATACTGCACCTGACGCATGTGGTCGGTGCCACAGGCTACACTGGACAGAGACGTGACATACATAGCAGGACACATTACAGGTATGGTGACATGGTGCAGGGGTTGTACACAGCGGCCTGGCCAATGATGATGTGAGGTGTCACTTGGTAGCTGGAGGCCACACTGTGCAGCAGTAGGACCCTGTACCAGTACAGGAACATGGCCACATTCACGGGGTGTACACCACTATAACGCACACCCCATATTGTGCAGCTGGGGACCCTTGCCTGTGTGGTCATCACCCTCACAGTACTATGCACCCACACGACGTGTCACAGAGACAGGACATGCACAGGTAGCCAGTATGGCTGGGACCTATGGCATCAACAGGGTTGTGCAAAGCATCACCATTACGGGTTAGTCACCACGTGGGGCTAGTGATCATTTCCCACCGTATATTAGTATACACACTCACACCAAGCACCAGACATACATACAGACACACACACACTGTGGTGACCACACATGTGTATACGGACAGCCGACGTGTGATGCACCTCACCGCGAACGTCATGCTTCCCACACTGACGTATGTACAGATCTCTACAATGGTGTACAGGGATGTGTAGCAACTGGGACATATTCCCCATGATATGTGGCATCCCTGGTCACACATTCGGACACACATGGCAGTGCTGGGAATGATACACCTGCCATATGATGACACGTTTGATGGACATGCAGCGGTATTGATTGCATTATGTGTACCAACGCTATATCTGGCAAATGTGCTGCTATATGCACATGGGAGGTTGTAGGTGTTACAGGTGCCATGTGACATATAGTTGTTAACACCTGACCGCTGTGTATGCATTATGTCAGCACCGTCACGTAACAGTGACATAGCATACTGTTTGCACATGGCATGATAGGATGGTGTGTGACACAACTGTGAGCCACCCCCTGCACACATACATCCAGACAGGTGGTTCACCATGTTATGTACACACATCCCTCCATACGTGCTGTTTGTATGTCACCATATACAGATGTCAATGATGGGTCTGCATTGCATCTGCATGTCATAGGTAGGTGCAACTATGTTATGGACATCGGCCACTGCACATGCATGTTTGCTGCATGCACAGTACAGATGTCACATGTGTCTCCTGTTGCCATGTTTGTATGCATTGCTATTGTTGGACATGTGTGTTGACATACATAACACATGGACTGCGGTATGATATCACGGGTGTCACAGGCGACCAATACAAGGGTATGTGTCCCAGTCAACACTGCTACCCCCTGTAGTGTGAGCATTCAACGGACATGGGCCCACCTTCAATTCACGTGTGTAGCATTGATTAGGCCAGTGTTATGCATGAGGTACATCAAAGGCTATGTATGTATGTGTTGTGTGTGCAGTCCATGCACACATCCACACAATCACATGTATGACATACCCAGACGTGTGTTCATTGGTGTACAGCAACAGTCAGGTGTCACAGCTTTGTAAGGGCCATGGTATGTCTTGAGCCGACCTGTTCATGTATACTGGTATCATTGCAATGCATAACACCTTTTGGATCCCTGTTGGTACATGTGTACTCTGCACAGCTGGTGTACACTGCTGTACAGCCCAGTGATCATGTGTCACATGGTGTTGTGGGACTGTAAGGCTGTGTAGTGCTGCACCAATGCCATGGTGCTGACTTGACAGCTACAGTGTACACTGCAGTGTGTACGTGTGTGACCTGTACCTGTGACAGCTGTGATGGCAGCTGTGTGTGTACAGGTCACTGCATGTGTGACCGCCCTGTGCGTGAGGGCAGTTATACCTTACTGTGCCCTTCTGTGTGTACACTCCATCTGCATGCAAGATTGCCCTTTGCAACTGCTAAGTATGTGAGCATGCCCAGTACGCTGTTGTGTAGATGGACACACAGTACATTCCACACTGCGCCCTTCCGTGATTAGACTCCGTGTACATGCATGATGGCCCTTTGCAACTGCTAAGAGTGTGAGCATGCCCAGTACGCCGTTGTGTAGATGGACACACAGTACATTCCACACTGCGCCCTTCCGTGATTAGAGTCCGTGTGCATGCAAGATGGCCCTTTGCAAATGCTGTGTGAGCA